>NW_026057585.1:53515575-53781036 GCF_023721935.1 Panthera uncia
TTATTTTATTTTATTTTATTTTATTTTATTTTATTTTATTTTATTTTATTTTCAGTATAGCTAACATACAGTGTCATTTTAGTTTCAGGTGTAAAATATCATGATTCAACAATTCCATATATCATCTAGTACTCATCACACAAGTGTCCTCCTTAATCCCCACCACCTATTTCATGCACCTCTCCCCACCTCCCCTCACATGAATCCTTTCAATCAAATATTACCATATATAAAAATCCCTATCACTAATGGGAACCATCCAACATTTTTATACCAATTAATTCTGAATTGTTGTTTTCTCCTTCTTGTATTACCGTTTGCTTGTGTAACATTTTCAATCCAAAAATGCTATAACCCTTACTGAACGAGGAGAATGTCTTCACTGTGATTCTGTAAATCAAAAGTATCCATGCCAAGAAGAGAATTTTTGGATGCTCCAGTACCAAATTCTGACTCAATATTGTTTGTTGAGGAGTCTTATATTAATGAAAGAAATGAAAAACAATAACAGTAAACAATAACTTGAAATACAGTAAGTTGCCTAGTATCTTTTGTAAAATCTGTCTCCTTACCAGGAAATATGTTCAAATGATTAAACTGTGGCTCTAAGACATAAGAGAGTAAAATGTATAAACTAATAGCTAGTACACTTTTAGAAAAATTGACTTTTTAAAAATGTTATATAAAAAAGAGGGATTTTCCCTCTCTGATCAAGTACCCTTTAAAAATGAGCAACAAGGGGCACTTGTCTTAGTAGAGCATGCAACTCTTGATCCTGGAGTCATGAGTTCAAGTCCCACCCTGGTGCAGAGCTCACTTAAAAAACAAACAAAAAAGGAACAATAAATACATTATTTGATACCTAAAATGGCCACAAAGGAAGAGACTCAAATAAAAGTTTTATGGAAGCCAAAATACTATATCATAGATACTATACAAGCACTTTAGAAGTACTATAGAAACACTTTAGAAATACTATAGAAATACTTTTAACAGATCTGTATACCAAACAGACTCTTCTGACTAAAAGTCCTTATATAAAATAATAACAAAATAAAACAAATCCATTGAGAAGTTTAGGGATTCCATTGTAGATATGCAAAACCTGGCCTGCCAAATTCTGAAAGAAACACTGTGTCCTAAGAACCACGAGGATAAGATATGGCAAAACCAGAATGGCCACCTGGACACTAGATAAAATCTTCCATGAAACAATGCATTCCAATAGTGATAAACTGGCTATACTATCAATCACTGAGGAAAAACTTTCCTAAGAAAATGAAGGATGTGGTTATTCAATGTTTTATCTGTAACTAAATTAACCTGGAAAAATTATGGTACATGAACTGAGACTACACACCAAAAGACTCTTTAAGCATTTCCAAATTGATTTTATACAGTTGACTCTCTCTGGTTTATGGATATGTACTAATAATATAGTACACTTATTTTCAGGATGGGTCAAAATATTTCACTGTTGAAAAGCCACAACCAGGGCACCTGGCTGGCTCAGCTGGTAGAGCATGTATCTCTTGAAATCAGGGTTGTGAGCTTGAACTCCATATCGGGTGTAGAGATTACCTAAAAATAAAATCTTTAAAAAACAAAACAAAATAAACAACAAACAAAGAAAACATCATTTTTTAAAAAGCCACAACCATCATGACCGCCTAGGGCCTTCCAAATTATTGGTCCCATGACAAGGGACACATTTAACTGGAACAATTATTCATTGATTTAGATTAAGTAAAGGCTTGCTGCTGCTGCTGCTGCTGCTGCTGCTGCTGCTGCTGCTTCTTCTTCTTCTTCTTCTTCTTCTTCTTCTTCTTTTTTTTTTTTAAGGCTTGCTTCTTATTCAAAAACATTTTTGTCTTTATAATTCCCAAACCTCTGGGAAAGTGCAAAGGGCCTTAACAGAATTGGAAAGGTACATCCTTTAAAGATCCTGAAGTGCAACTCTCCAGAGAATCTCCAGAAGCAGACAGTGCACAGAATTAACTGCTAACCCACGAACCTTTGTACAACATATGACCACATTACAGGAGCAGCTTCCTCTCATGACACTGGAACAAGATTCTTCTATGGGTTCCATTCTTCTTTGCACACTCTTATTTATTCATAGCTTTACTCTTTATGGATTTAAGGCTGTATATGTTTGACTTGGCCTATCATGTTTTCCTTATTAGCAGCAATAATTTGCCTAAATCTAGGCTTTAAAGGAAAGAAATGTGCTTGAAGTATGAGAAATACAAAATGCAACACATACTATTTGTCACAACACCAAGAAACAACACACCCACAGTTTCACTAAGGACGATTACTTATGCAGCTACTATGTGGAAATCAGACTATTTAATGTTAACTCAGAATCAAAGTTAATTATTCTGTACAACTGTTAGGCCATTCCAAGGACAAGATTCCCAAACACCCTCAACAGGTTATATTTCCTTACATATGCCCACAAAAAATTAAAACCCTTCCTGGAAAAAGATTGCTGAAGACACGGATCCTATTCATAGCAGTTACATCATTCCAGATGGTCGTCAAAAAAATTGTTCCTTCTTGTTGGCTTACATAGTAATTAATATAGCCTAACTGTTGGGGGCATAACAAACCAGTTTAAATTATTTAACTCAAGCAGTTATGAATAATAAAAAAGCCTTGATTTTCTTTTGACCAGCCAGGGAGGAATCTGCACTGGTGCTAATACTTCTTGTAACTGGATTAACACTGCAAGTGAAATCACCTACAATGAATTAAAAGAGTTAATGCAAAAGGTCATATACAAAGTAGATTTAAAGAGTCCTTGGGACTTTTATTGGTCAAGCCTGGAAAACCTGGGGTTATGATTCTGGAGTGCTCTCTACTCCCTTCTTATAATACTTCTAGTATACTTGTTTGCCTCAGAGTTTAAATGTTGTCTAGAGTCTTCAAATGCTTCTGTAGAAGTCACTGTCCCAACAAATGACTTAAAGACAAAAACAGGATGAAACCATGATAAATGCAAAACTGAAAATCAGATCCCCACAGATGAAACCTCTTTGAAAAGAACCAACAATAGTAGTTGAGTGAATCTTTGAAAGTTTCTTCTACAACTTTAACTGAATGAAAATCAAAAGGGAAGGCTGGGAATTAAAAAGTTCTCACAAACTTAGGAAACAACTGACTCTTCTGTTGTCATGATAATGAGTAGTCATCAGAACTGGTTTTAAACCTGTTCAAAAGATCTAGAAAACCTCATCTCAATAAACACATTTTTGTAAGCCCACCAGTATCAGCTCCTCACTTTTGAAAGTCAAACAATCAAGGACTCATGTGAATAAATAACACTGCTGAGTGCCAACCAATCAACAGTCTCACCTGAGTAACCATGCTTCCTCAAAACCCTCCCCTAATAAGAGGAACATTCTGCTCCACTTATAGTCGTGGAGACTATAACTGCTCCAGTTATAGTCGTGCAGACTATAACTGACGAGCATACTCCCTTGTAGTAAATAATCAATTCATTTTTGTCTTTTTATTTGTTATTGAGAAGTGGTCTCTTATTCCTTTGACATTTTCACTATATATGTTTACCTTTTACATTTCCAATGGTATTTCTGTATTACTTATTCAATAAATGAAGAATAAACTTTAAATTTAAAAAGCGTCATCTCGGGGATGCCTGGGTGGCTTAGTCGGTTAAATGTCTGACTCTTGATTTCGGTTCAGGTCATGACCTCAAGGTTTGTGAGATGGAGCCCCATGTCGGGCTCTGCATTAACAGCGTGGAACCTGCTTGGGATTCTCTCTCTCCCTCTCTCTCTCTCTGCTCCTCTCCCACTCATGAGCATGCTCTCTTGTTCTCTCTCTCTCTCAAAATAAACAAACTTAAAAAGTTTTATCTAAGAAATACTTCTTGCCTATGGTTTCAAAGGTCAATGACATAAGTAAATGCAAAAAAAATGTCTTAAATTGCTCTTAACTAATTTCTCTTATTGAGTGAAAGCATAGGTGTGCCTGGGTAGCTCAGTCGATTAAGCATCTGACTCTTGATTTTGACTCAGGTCATGATCTCATGATTTATGAGATCAAGCCCCATACAAGGCTCTGCACTGATGGTGTGGAGCCTGCTTGGGATTCTCTCTGTGCACCTCCCCTGCTCGTGCTCACTCTCTCTCTCAAAAATAAATAAACATTAAAAAATAAAGTAAGATATAAAAAGTTATTGTAACTCTTAACCTCTTATTAATAAAAATGGCAAAAAAAAATTATTCTCAGAACTTCTCAGAAAAGAGGTTTATGAGGGATTTTCAATGATGTCAAAGCTAGGAATTAAACCAAAGTCTCAATACACCCAAAATTTAAAGTGTGTTGAAGCTAGTGTTACCCTCCTAAGTTGATTTGTTTAGAGAAAGGACAGATATTATTTTTAAGAATATAAACAACAAATGTACTGTTATGTGATGCATTGCCTGAAACTCTTGAATTCTTTATTTTAAACCTGACACAAAATATAGACTTTAAGAAGTAAGGCCTCATTTTTACTATTTCTCCAGTTTACTGAAAGTCTTAATAATGATAGCTAACACATACACAGTGCTATACATTAGCCAAGAACTATCCCAAGTATTTTACAAATAATAACCCAAGGAGTATCTTTTATCAAAAGATCAGAATTCCAATTCTCATACAGACACATCCCCCTTATTCTAAGATAGGCTTATTCTATTAGGACAAAGAGTTTCCCTATAGAAATGAGACTTCAGCAACTAAAATAGCCATCACCAATTAAAAAATAGAATTTTTTTAACCACCAAACTTTCCCCCCATATTATATGCTGAAACTCCTTTGTTCCTGAATTATTTAAATACTGATAGTAACTAAATTTCAGGTAACAATGGGAACTTGCACAAACTAGCAGAAACACGCCCGGTGCAACCACAATTCATTCGTATACTAAAGTTCAAGGATTTGAGTGTCCAATTCAAAAGTCAGGTGGTAGGAAAGTGTTTGTGGAGTAAAATACTATGTGTATTAGGACCACTGCAAAACTTTCAGATTGCTTTACCTCTGTCAGTTCCAGAGCTTTATTGTAGCCCATTGAGTGTAGAGTTACCCAAAGGTCACGAGGATCTCCTTCTCGATCATTGGCTTCCATTAGATTGAGATCCATAAAGCCCTGTCTTGTTAGTTCATTCTTCTTTGTATCAAAATTGTCTGTTAAAGTAACCAAAAGTTTCTTTCTTACATAATTTTAAAACTCATACATTTAATAAAAGATCTATTATATATTATTTTTCATAAATATTTTAATGGAAGCCTTATTTAATGGAAGCCTTATTTTTGGAACTTTCAAAAAAATCGGAAGTTATAAATTGCAAATATATTCTGAAATTAGAGGAAATTGTAATTTTTATGGGTAAGTCCCAACCTGCTTGCTTATTTAGAGTATATACTGATTTATATATTTTTAAAAATTAAAATGCTTCATATATGTTTACCCCTTAAAGCCAGCAGAACCTGGATGAATTTGATGTAATACCCCCCAAATTAATGGTGTTTCAAAGGGGAGATGTGGATGGTGCCAGATTTAAGGGGACTGCTATATGCCTAATTACTCTAATTTTAACCAAATTGTCCCTGGTCCTTAAAAATCTGTTAGATAATGGGGAACACTTTGGATTCTATGAATGTCCTAGACAAATAAATCTATTTTAATATTATTATTTAATAAATCCATTTTAACATTGTAAGCAAAACTAAACTCACCTCAAAGTATCTATACATGTGTAATTCCTGAATTTGTCTATTATAGATAATAAATAGCTATTCATTATGGATTATATTCTGTTAACTGCCCAACAAGAAAGATTTTATTTTCTTGCTTCCAACTGTAATATATCCAAAGGAAATGGGTACTCTTTATATATCTCTTCTGTATACATCATTATGAAAAAAGCAGCAGAGACACAGCCATTTAAAACTGACTGATTAATAGTTTAAAAAGTTTACAGAGTTTAGGAAGTGACACAGAATTTTGCAAGGAAAAAAGTAAATGTAGATTAAATTAGATCATAGAGGGGCGCCTGGGTGGCTCAGTCGGTTGAGCGTCCGACTTCGGCTCAGGTCACGATCTCACGGTCCGTGGGTTCGAGCCCCGCGTTGGGCTCTGTGCTGACTGCTCAGAGCCTGGAGCCTGCTTCCGATTCTGTGTCTCCCTCTCTCTCTGCCCCTCCCCCATTCATGCTGTGTCTCTCTCTGTCTCAAAAATAAATAAACGTTAAAAAAAAAAATTTAAATTAGATCATAGAAATAGTAGCCACTAAACTGGAGGATGGAGCTTGCATGTAATAAAGAAAGATGAAAAAAATATTTGATATTAATACAAATTTTATTACTATCAAGGAAAATATACCTAATACTATGCTATAGAGACTATCAAACTATCAGACTTTTAAAACTTAAAATTCTCAATCCTCCATTAATTTTTTATAAATTCATGAATACCCAACTTTAAGACTTTCTTTAAAGCTATAGTAATCAAGACGGTGTGGTGGTGGCAAAAGATGAGACAAATAATGAGTAGAACAGAGAACCCAAAAATGGACCCATACAAATATACTGAACTGATATTTGACAAAGGAGCAAAGTCAACTGAAAGGAGAAAGGATAATTGTATCAATAAACGGTGCTAGAATAACTGGACATCCACAGACAAAAAAAAATAAATGTACACTAGGATGTTATGTCTTTCACAAAAATTAACTAAAATGGGTTGCAGATCCCAAACACAAATCTATAAAACTTCTGGAAGATAACAGGAGAAAATCTGGGTGATTCTGTGTTTGGCTATGTGTTTTTAGATACAACACCAAAAGCACACAAACCAAAAGCATGACACATGAAAGGAAAAAAATGGTTAAGTGGGGCTTCATTAAAATTAAAAATTTTTCCTTTGTGAAAGACACTACTAAGAGAATGAAAAGACAAACCACAGACTGAGAGAAAATACTTGCAAAACACAGCTGATAAGACTTGTATCCAATATATACAAAGAACTCTTAACAGTAAGAAAATAAATACCTCAATCAAAAAGCGGGCAAACGAGCTGAACAGACACCTCACCAAAGAAGATATACAGATGGTAACAAGCATATGAGAAGATCATATGTTATGAAGGAATTGCAAATTAAAACAAGATATACACCTATTAGAATGGCTAAAATCTAAGAAGACTAATAATACCAAATGCAGACAAGGATGTGGAGCACTAAGAATCCTCATTTATTCCTGTGGGAATACAAAATGGGTATAGTCACTTAGGAAGACAATGTGGCAGTTCTTTCAAAGTTAAACATAGGTTTACTGCGGCAGTGATCATTGAATTTAAATGAACTGAAACAAGCTGAAAACTACATACACACAAAAATATGCCCATGAGTATTTATAGTAGCTATGCTCACAAGTACCAAAAATTGGAAACAACCAAAATGTCCTTTAACAGGTGAATGAATAAATAAACTGATACCTTCATACAATGGAATTATTATTCAGTGCTAAAAAGAAATGAGTTATCAAGCCAACAAAAAGAGGAAATCTAAATCCACACTGCTAAGTGAAAGAAGCCAGTCTGAAACGGCTATCTACTGCAAGATATCCAACAATATAACACTCTGGAAGAGGCAAAACTATAGAGACAATAAAAAGATCAATGGTTGCCAGGGGTTTGAAGGGACGAATAGATAGATGAATAGGTAGAGCACAAGGGATTTTGAGGGCAATGAAATTATTCTGTATAATACTGTAAGGGCAGGTATATGGCATTATGTATTTGTCAAAATCCAGAGAACTGTACAGCACAATATAACCCTAATATAAGCTATGGATTTTAGTTAATAAAAATGCATCAGCATTGGTTCACCAATTTTAACAAATGTATCATACTAATGCAAGATGTCAGAAAATAGGAGAAATTGGTAGAGGGGAGGAGAAAATCTATTCATACTTTACTGTAAACCTAAAACTGCTCTAAAAATAAAATCTATTAATAAAAAATGATAAAAATTAAGGCATCTTTAAGTATAAAAAAGTTTATTAAAATGATCTTACAGGTAGATAAAATATTTTCTTATTATCAAAGAGAAAGTTGCATAAAATTAATATTACGTATGACTATAAAAATAAAAACTTCAGCACCTAAAAGGCCTGATTCTTTGCAGTATTACTGATGTTGGTGAAGGGGACATTCTCCCTTCAAATCATTTTTTAAGTCAACCATTCTTGGGGATTTTTTTTGTAGCAGGGTATTATTCAAGGTTCTGGAGTCTAACTGCTTGGGTATAAAACTCAGCTGTGAAATTTTCTTGGTATATAACATTGATCAAGTGACTTACCCTCTTTGATTCCGTTTCCTTATTTGTAAATTGAGAATAACAATAGTACATACCTCAGAGAGTTGCTGTATAGACTGCTTCCAACTGACATGTGGTAAATTCTCAAAAAATGTTAACTATCAATTCTACCAATTAAATTATCAAACTAAAATTTTATTTATCAAAAACTTTGCCATAAAAAAGTCTTATTATGATTCATTCTTATTGAATATGTTTTAGTGCCACAATAAAGGATCAAAAGATTGTATCCTTAACGTTATAAGATGATTATATCTTCCTAAGAATAATATTCTGTATATTACAAACCTTCTTATTTGAAGTTTAACAGTATAAATCAATATTCATTTCTTGTTGCTGAGTATACCATATATAAAGTTTATATAGTGCATCTCTTTCATTTAAAAATAGATATATTTTTGAAAACCTTTGTATTAATAATATTTCTACCTTACTTGCTGTTTAGATAAACAGATTTATCAAACCCCCACCTGGCTCACTGACTTCGCCAAGCTTAGACCATTTTAAGAATCAAAGGAGTAGGACACATTTCTACCCCAGTGACAGCAATATGTGAGTTAATTTG
Source organism: Panthera uncia (assembly GCF_023721935.1). Classification (NCBI taxonomy): domain Eukaryota; kingdom Metazoa; phylum Chordata; class Mammalia; order Carnivora; family Felidae; genus Panthera; species Panthera uncia. Next base: position 53,524,535 of record NW_026057585.1, read on the forward strand.
TCTCCTGACTGCATTTTGGCCTTATTCTGTGATCTATAGTTGGCTATGTCTTTTGGTTTTCCCCTTTGATCTTTTAGTCCTTGGCTTAAATACATAAGCCCTACCATCTTCCCAAACTCCTCCTAAGAGACAACAGAAATTGTCTCCTTCTCAATAGTTTTCTTTGCCAATCATGATGTTTTTGGTTTCCATACCACCATGGATGTGCTTTCATAATTCAACTCAAATACAAAACAAAACAAAACAAAAAACAACAACTAAAGAATTCTTAACATATATAAAGAACTTGCTGGAGGCTGCTTAATTTTTAGTCAAACGTTAGCCTATTAGCTCTTTGCTGCCCTCTCCTGGGCACAGTTTGGGGCTCTTGACCATTTCCATTTCACTAGTATCAAGAGCTGAGACAAAGTTTTTTTTCCATTCTAAGATCCAAAGAACATAGGCTAAAAATGAAGTGACATTTAAGTAATTCATATTTTCTTTTAACTTGAATACTATACCAACTATAAACTTAAGGAAAATAAATATTTACATTTTTATGATCTATCAACAATGCTACTACTTTTTCACTGTCCTAACTGCTATAATAATATTCCATAGAGAAGTCTGACATTTTACTTCTTAAAAATGAAAGGGTGCTATTTTTTTTATATATGCATTAAGGAGAAGAAAAGTGCTTACCTCGGCAGACAGCCCAAGCATCTTCATCACATTTCTCACCGCTTGTTCTCAATTCAAAAAAATTATATTCTTCAAGGCTAAGAAGACCATTTCCATCCAAATCAATTACTTCAAATATATCTGATAAAGTTGACCTAAAATTATAAATAGAAAATTATTTGTCTGCATGGCAACTGGACTGAATGTTTCTATGAGGACAACTTTCAAGAGGAAGTAATATCAAGACATTAAACAATTTTTGAACTTAATATATCCAAATATATTTTTTAGTCAGTCTGAGACAAACAAGCTTCTAAAACAACCACAGTATCTCAACACTCAATGAATGGTAATTCCATCATTCTTTTTTCCTTTCTCCAATCTACTTTCTTCTTCCTATTCTACCAGGTATTATTGTATATATCTAGGGTATAAGGGAACTACCTGAGTATTTAGATTTCATATTTGACGGTTATCTAAGTTAATGGTGCAACTGGCAGTATCTATTTCTAAGGAAGTGTCTAATCAGGTAGAAATCTGTAAATGTGTGACTCAAGTTGACTTGCCAAATGTGTGGAACTCAGAAATGAGTGGCAATCCCAGACTCATGAACGGAAAATCACTTTCAGATGCCTAGGGAATGAGTTGAATTATTGAATTAGGATCTGCAAGTGGGTCTGGCAGCTGGCCAAAGGAAAGGATGGAAGACAGGCTATTGATCTATAATTTTACAGTTCTAACCTTAATAAACTAGATTTTACAGTTCTAGATTTTACAGTTCTAACCTTAATAAACAAAACTTACCTAAATTCCTTTGTAAGAAATAATTCCCCTGTTTCATCTCTATATACAAGTTGGGCTTCTTCAGTTACTGGTTTTATTTCTTTCCTCAGCCTACAGCCAGTTGTGGAAGGAATTAACCAGTAAATTCCAGGTCCTAGTTCACCAGTCCACCCAAACACCTTTTCTCAAAAGAATTAAAAAACAACAACCAACATGAGTTTTAATGACTTTTCATCTTTCTTCTGAAAGGGAAGTTTTAGAAGCAATTTATCCATTTTCACCAACTCTATTATGCATCTATCAATCTTTTACAGGCTTCAAAATCTGGTTATTAATGGAAGTCCTGGCACAAGACCATTAGATGTAGTTCTTAGTATATTTTAAAAATAAATGCCTAAAACTGTAACAGGTAAAAAGTTATATAACTTCTAAAGCTTTCCCAATAATCTTCAAAAATGTTTGTGACGTAAATATCTTTAACAGGAAGCAAAGAGAGAGATCTTAAAATAATTTTACAATTCCATAATTTGATTCAAATATAAATACATGATTTGTAAATCAGATTTCAAGAACACAAAGTAAAAAATATATTTCAAGAATTCATTATTTGTAAGAATATTTGTAAGCTGTATTTGTAAGAATCCAATTATGTAGACAGAAGCACTGCAATACTACTATTATTTATGTAATTAATATGGATTATAAAACAAGATGGCAGCATCCCAGATAAACCTACCTTATACAAAATTCCTTTCCATCACAGTATATTTATAATGAGTGACAGGACATTTGTATAGGAAACATTTTATTCTGTAGTTTCATGAAAGAAAGCATAATGACATCTCTCTATGAATGTTCTAGGTGTTTTATGGAAACAAACAGCCATCTATAAAACCTAGGGGTTATCTCTGTCAAATATATTAAGTCTAAGCATTTTCTTGTCATGTATAACAGCTAAGCAAACAGCTATTGGCCCTTCAGCACAGAATAGCCCTAGGGAATTCTGTCAGGAATTGTGTCCAGAAACTTTCAAAACACAGATGTATTTTAGGTCATCCTGGGGACTCATACACAAAATAAAGTTGTTTTTCTGAATTCTGGGTTCAGTCCTATTTCTGCCCTCACAAGTCAGAGGAACCATAATCATCCTAAAGTGACCATACCATGTTCTATTTTGCTACAAGAAGCAACCCAATAAAACTAGGGTCATTGAAGACTAAAGATTGACAAATCCCTCCTTGGGAAACCATAATCTTGTAAAATGGCCAGATGTAGTCTGGTACCCAGAAGTGAAAAGCAGTTCTTGCTGTTTCCTAATACATGTTATCCCATCAACTTCCCTTATCTCCACATATAACCTTGAATTTCCACTGTGGATGGCAAATGGAAAGTCTTTCATGCAGACAAAACTCTTCTTAAAGAAAATAATTGTGAAACTAAAACTAAAAATCCTTTGCAAATATGACATATTACAAAAAAACAGAAGCCAATATAGTAAAAAGGTAAATAGAAACTCATTCAAACTTTACTACAGGCTTGCTATGTACTAACATTTTTATACATGCAATATCATAAGAAAGTAATTTTATCCAATATAAAATGGGAAAAACTATTGCTTTAGACAATACTTTATCTTGAACCTAACTTTGTAGTCAGTTCTGAAGAAGAGTTTCGTCAAAACATTAACCTGTGTCATTTTATTTGTTTCTTGCCTATAACTATTCTTGTCTGTTCAGAAGCCTACAATAAAGACTTTTATATAACATTCCATCAGGGAAATATTTGTCTGTCATTGGACCTGTATAAAGATTAAATATGATATTGCAGTAAGCCCTTGAATAGTATTATTCCTGTTGTTGTGTAGCAGATGTATTTTGTAGTCCTCATAAAATAAATAGCCACATTTATGTATCTGCCTCACATATTTGGCCTCTGAGTAAATATATAATTAGAAAAGATCAGAACAACCCCATGGGCAACATATAAAATCATTTAAAAGCATTCCTTCAGATCAATCTATTTTTGAACCCTATAATATGAGTCAAGCCTGAGGATAGCAATCTTGAAGTTTTTCTTTTTTGCAGTAGCAATATAAAGTAAGACAAACATCTAAAGCAACTTTTCCAAAGTCTTGAATTGCCTGTATTTAGGGAAAAAAATCCACTGGCATCAATCATTTTAATTGCATATTACAAAAAAAAAAATGTTCACATGTGAGGCATCTGGGCATTTAGAGAAGAAAGTGAAGTATAATGTCACATAACATATAAGTTACAAAGCTAATCCTCAGCTCTTAGCAATCAAGAGAAAATACATCACAATTAAAAAGACACATGTAATATTCATAGTGCTTAAGTACTGTATATACCCTAATTGGAGGGAAAGATACAAAAGTTAAAAACAAATATAGAAAATCTATTATATTCCTTAAACTTGAGTTCATGTCATATTTTCAAATTAAACACTAGGAAATAAATATGTATACTTCTCTATTTCGTAGTTCAGTAAAACACATGAGTTGTAGATTTGCTTGGCTCTCATTTTCCTTAAGAATATACAAGGCAGTATCAATTGATAACCAAGGGGATGGTTTTCCTAAAAACAAACAAACAAACAAAAAAACCCAAACATCTTAAAATAAGCAATTACTACTCACTCTTTCCTATTTAAAAAATATGTTAGTGGTTTCTTTCCCCTATGGATTTTTTTTTTTAGAAATGCACATCCCATTTTTATATAGAAATACCATAGCATTTGTAACTATATATAGTATCCTTGCTAGAAATATTCTCTATTCACACTTTCTAAAACTCATAACTTTTTTTGAATTGACCAGAAAGCTGAGGTTGCAAGGCAACCAAGTAACCTGATATCCAAGGAAAAACAAACCCTTTCAAGGAGTGATGAGATTCGAGCACTAGCTTACCTGTGGAGAGGCACTGGAGGAAAAGATGTTAGACATCATCTATGTATGTGCTGACCACTCCATAATTTGAAATTTTTTTAAATGTTTATATTTATTTTTGAGACAGAGTGAGACAGCATGAACAGGGGAGGGACAGAGACGGAGACACAGAATCTGAAGCAGGCTCCAGGCTCTGAGCTGTCAGCACAGAGTCCGAGGCAGGGCTCGAACCCACAAACTGCGAGATTATGACCTGAGCTGAAGTTGGATGCTCAACCGACTGAGCCACCCAGGCTCCCCGACAACTCCATAATTTGTATCTCCAACTAGAAACTTTTCTCTGAATGTTAAACTATAATCAACTACCTATTGGACATCTCCATTTGAATTTCTATATCTAAAACTGACCTTCCCCAATTCCTTAAAAAAACCTGTCCATCTATATTCTTCTCTATCTCAGTCTCAGTTTATAGTAATTCATCCTTGCAGTTGCCATGCCAAAAAGCTTGAAGTCACCTTTAACTTTTTTCTTCTCTCACATATCATAACCAATCTTCAGGAAATTGTATGGTTTAACCTTCAAAATATATCCAGGATCTTTACTTTCTTTATTATTATTATTATTATTATTATTATTATTATTTAACATATGAAATTTATTGTCAAATTGGTTTCCATACAACACCCAGTGCTCATCCCAAAAGGTGCCCTCCTCAATACCCATCACCCACCCTCCCCTCCCTCCCACCCCCCATCAGCCCTCAGTTTGTTCTCAGTTTTTAAGAGTCTCTTATGCTTTGGCTCTCTCCCACTCTAACCTCTCTCTCTTTTTTTTTCCTTCCCCTCCCTCATAGGTTCCTGTTAAGTTTCTCAGGATCCACATAAGAGTGAAAACATACGGTATCTGTCTTTCTCTGTATGGCTTATTTCACTTAGCATAACACTCTCCAGTTCCATCCATGTTGCTACAAAGGGCCACATTTCATTCTTTCTCATTGCCATGTAGTACTCCATTGTGTTGTGTCTACATTCCTGGTTCAAAGTATCATCAGTTCCCTCCTAGAACTCTTCTTTCTCTTGGGTACCCTTCAATCTGTTTTCAATATAGCAACCTGACTGCTCTTGTTAAAATAGGTCAGATTATGTCCTGTTTCTACTCAAAATTCTCTCATGGAGTTGAGAGTTGGAATAGTATTGCTCCCACCCTAACAATAAAAAGTACGTGAACTAGAGAATTCTAATTTTTTCTTGAACCCATCAGTGCTAAGGTCCCAGGGCAACCAAGTAGCCTGAAATCCAAGGAAAGGCAAACTCTTCTAAGGAGAGATGAGATGCAATCATTGGCTTATCTGTGGTATAGCACAGACGACAAAATGTCAGGTACCATACAAGTAAGTGGAAGAAGAGAGAGAGCAGAAGAAATATTTGAAGAATAAAGATGGAAATTTTCCTAAAAAACAATGAAAGACAATAAGCCAAAAATCCAAGCAGGATAATTACAAACCAACCAACCCCACAATAACAGCACCAACAAGAAAAACAAAATCACCTAGACAATACTAAAATCATTGTAAATTAAAGATATGGAGAAAATTGTGAGGGCAGCCATGGGAAAAATCCTCCTAAGATTCTGCATTTTTCTCAGAGTAAAAGCCCAACTCTTCATTATGGCCAAAACAAACAAATAAAAGCAACTCTACCTGATTTTGTCCTGGTTCCTCCCTGTCCTCCATCTCCTACTTTGTTCTAGCCATTCTAGTCACCTTGCTATTCTTCTAACATCAGGCACACTCTTACCTCGGAGCCTCTGACAGAGAAGTCCCTCTATGTGGAATGCTCTGCCACCTGCACTCTTCACCACTCTCCACTCATCCCCTCCACCAGCCCTATATCCACAAAGCTTACTCCTCTGCCTTCTGTGGAAGACAGCAGAAATGGCTGCTCTGTACCCACAGCCCATTGCAATGTGAATCTGCTCCTCCATCATGAGATCAAGTCTATTTCTCTATCTTATAAATCTAGACTTGCCTTATTACTTGCTGTGAACAACAGAATGTAACAGAAGTAATGTGCCAGTTCTGATTCCAAGCCTTAGGAAACCGTAGGTGCTTCTGCTCCTTCCTTCAGATCCCTATTACACCAAGAGAACAAGCCCAGGCTAACTCACTAGAACGTAAGAGACTATATGAGGCAGACTCAAGTCGTCCCAGCTGAGACCTCATATAGAGGACAGAGCCCAGCCAAGACCAGTAAAGCCAGCTATGAGCTAACCAACAGTTGATCACAGATGCATAAGTAAATCCTACAGAGAAAAGCAAAGCCCAGCTCAAACAAAAATAACTATCCAGTAAACCTGCTTATGAGTGAACAGTTGTTTAATTGTTTCCAGCCACTGTGGGTTTTGGGGTAATTTGTTATGTAGCAGTTGATAACTGATATACCTCTTTCAAAGTCTTTGCTCAAATGTCAACTTCTTAATGAAGTATACACTAACCACTCCATTTCAATGGCAACTCATATTCCCTCAGCATTCACAATGCCCTATCCCTCTGTATTTTTCCCATAGCACTTATCACATACTAACATACCACAAAATAAATTTACTATTTATTATGTTTATTATTGTTTCCCTCACTAGAATGTAAGTTCATAAGGGTAAGGATTTTTGCCTTTTTTGTACTCTGATGTATCCTAAGCACCGAAAATGATACTTGATATATAAGGCCCTCAATGAATATTTGATAAATATGTGAATAAAGGATCTTCTTAAGAATATGGAGAATTAACATCTGCATTGAATATGCAGGCCAATCTTGATACCTGTATCTGAAAAAATGATCACTGTAATTGTCATTTAAAAGTACCAACCACCATTGGAGCACCTGGGTGGCTCAGCTGGTTAAGCATCCAACTCTTGATTTCAGCTCAGGTCATGATCTTGCAGTTCATGGGTTTGAGCCCCAGGTCGGGCTCCACACTGACAGTGCAAAGCGTGCTTGGGATTCTCTCTCTCTCTCTCTCTCTCTCTCTCTCTCTCTCCCTTCCTCCTTCCCTCCCTCCTTCCCTCCCCTCCTCGGTCTCACACTCCTCTCTCAGAATAAATAAAAAGTATCAACCACCAAATGTTGTAAGAATTTCACAAGATATACAGTTAAAACTTTTAGAATCTCTACTTTAGGAGGCAAGAAGAATGGAGCAGGGAAGAATCCTCTAGTAATAAAATAAACATTTTCTTATTATGTAAAAATAATTTTAAAAATTGATACTTAGAACAACCAACATTAAAAAGATTTCTAGGGATGGGGCGCCTAGGCGGCTTGGTCGGTTGAGTGTCAGACTTCGGCTCAGGTCATGATCTCACAGTTTGTGGGTTCAAGCCCCACGTCGGGCTCTGTGCTGACAGCTCAGAGCCTGGAGCCTGCTTCAGATTCTGTGTCTCCCTCTGTCTCTGCCCCTCCCCTGCTCACTCTCTGTCTCTGTCTCAAAAATAAATAAAATAAACATTAAAAACAAACAAAAAGATTTCTAGGGAAAGCACCCTTAAAGACATTTTCACTAATTAAAAATTAAATAATAACCATTTTATTTTTTTATTAAAATATTTTTTAAGTTTATTTACTTATTTTGAGAAAGAGAGAGCACGAGTGGGGTAGGGGCAGAGAGAGAGGGAGAGACAATTCTGACAGTGCAGAGCCCAAAGCAGGGCTCGAACTCACAAACTATGTGAGATCATCACCTGAGCCGAGATCAAGAGTTGGACACTCAACAGACTGAGCCACTCAGGCGCCCCAATAATAACCATTTTAGACACTAAGAAATTAATTTGTATCTAGCATTTATATACAGAAAAGGAATATTACCAGGAATGTAAAGATTATTAATAACGATTGTTTAAGTCATAGGACATAGGACTTTGGAGATATTCAAAATTATTTGCAGTTCACATTGCCCCAAATTATGTTCCTACAGAACTTCTCTTAAACTTATTAATTTTAAAAATGGACAAATGGAAAAGCTAAAAATTAATTAGTAAACAAAATGTTAATTCTATATCAAGAAGAAACCAGGATACACTTTGTTCTTGTTTTTAAAAGAATTAAAATAAAACTTGCTTTAAACATACACAAAAACCAACATACTTGCTTTGTAAAATATGATAACACAAAGTATAAACTAATGCTTTCTTTCTTTAACTGTATGTAACCATGTTTGTTAGGTAGATTATTTTCTTCACTAAGGGTACCAAATATGTAAGTTATTTTCAAAGAGGGCATAATTTGATATTTTAAAAAATACACAAAAAAATTAAACTTGCCTTCAACTTGACTCAGGTTTAGTGGTTTAATTGTAAGATAAACCATGGATCTCTGAGCTATCTGCATCCTATATTGATGACTAATGATTTCACCATCTTCTTCTAAAAAAAAGCAACCTTTTGACTGTACACATTGCCACTCCTGAAATGAAGGAAAAAAATTTTTTTCAAACATTTATTAAATGTTTCCAGCATGTAGAGTAATAAAGAGAAACCTAAGGAAGATATAAAGGAAATCTCAAATAAAGCCGCTTACCTCCAGGAATTTGCGACATAAAAACAACAACAACAAAAACAAACAAACAAAACCCAACCAACCAACCAACAAACAAACCAGTCAGAACACAATTCAATTATAATTGACAGTAGTAAATTTTTACAACAAAAAATAATTATATGTGCAAAATAATAACCCTAGTTCCTAATAGTAACTGGCACATTGTTGGTACTCTATTAATATCTGACCGATGAGGGGAGGTAGACATCAATATAAACTGTATCTTGAAAGATGAGTGTAATTTAGATAATGAAAAGTTAGGAAAAGACATAATGGAAAGAAGAAATAAGAAAAAATAAAGTTTGTGAGAATGGGAGAAGCAGTGAAACAAAGTAACAAATAAATATGCTGCTACAATAACTAGGGCAGGATTAGTGCTTGCAACATAGTAAAAATGACTAAGTAAGGACTCCTAAAACTGATGCTGAAAGGAAAAGTGATGACTTTGTATTTAAAAGGTAAAGAATGTGACAACCAAAATAACAGTTTCAAGTCCAGGCAACTAAAAGAACACTGAATAAATTTTACACCCATAGCACAATGCTGATAAACATCAGTTTTGCGAAAAACTTTTCTGTACAATTGTTTCTGCTATCTCCTGGTTAGCCAAATTCCTTCTGGTCCAAACTAATAGGTCTAAGTAGGATCTCTTAACTAGAATTAAATACTCGAAGATGACACCTTACGGAAAAAGTAGAAAATTCTCTATTGAACATATGAGAAATTGTGCCATTGCCACAAATGTGTACAAAAATCTTCTTCACTTGATCATTAGTGGGCTTGCCTACCTATAATGTAAAACATATTTCTGCTCTACCCCTAGTGACTTACAAACATATGTATGAGTTTTTGAAATGACTTTATAAAAGATGATTTTGAAAAATTATCTGTAAGAATGCTTAGATAATAAACTCAAGGCCTTAATAATATTAAGATAACCACTAAAAAGGTATACGTTAGCTGTTAACAATAACATAAAAAATACTATAAGTTCATTATAGAAAAGTCTAATATGGTACTAAAAAGGTGAGAACAAACATAATTTCTATTGAGGTTGATTTCTCATTCACTTTTTTTAAAGGCTACATTATCCTAACATGTATTTACACATCATTTTTCTATTACATAAGTGATAATTATTTTCATATTTTATATTATTTTATAGCACAAAAATACATTTAAAATTAGAAATTTAAGAACACGGAAAAAATCCCCATAATTCTACCACCCTAGTTTGATTTCTATATAATCATTCCTAATACCACCCTTACATAAAAACCTATGTTTTACATTCTAATTAACATTATTCCATGTTGTGTCTTCTCCATGTAATGTTACATCCAAAATATTTTGCTACCAAAAAATAAGAACAAAACTGGAGGAATTACATGTCCTGACCTTAAAACTCAATAGAAAGCTACCGTAATCAAAATGGTGTGATATTGGCAAAAAGACAAATAGATAGATGAATGGAATAGAACAGACAGCTCAAAAATAAACTCTCACATATATATGGTCAAGTAATTTTCAATAAGGATGCTAAGACCATTCAATGGGAAAAAGGACAATCTTTTCAACAAATGAAGCTAAGAAACCTGGATATCCAAGTGCAAAATAATTAATTTGAACTCTTCTCTTATACCATACACAAATTAACACAAAATGGATCAAAGACCTAAATGTAAGTACTAAAACTACAAAACTCTAAGAAAGAAACATAGTGGAAAAGCTTCATGACAATGGATTTGGCAATGATTTCTTGGATATGACATCAAAAACACAGGTCACAAAATAAAATATAGACAAACTGGACTTCATTAAAATTAAAAATCTTTGTGCATCAAAGACACTATCAACATAGTGAAAAAGGCTCACAGAATGGGAGAAAATATTTGCAAATCATACATTTGAAAATGAACTAATATCTAGAATATATTAAAAACTCTTACAACTCAACAACAAACCCCCCCCCAAATTAAAAATGGCCATAAGGGGGTACCTCAGTGGCTTAGTCAGTTAAATGCCTGACTCTTGATTTCAGCTCAGGTCAGGATCTCACACGGGTCATGAAATCGAGCCCTGAATCATTGGGCTCTGCACTGCCACGAGGAGCCTGCTTGGGATTCTCCCCTCGCCCATCTCAAAATAAATAAATATTTTTTTAAAAAATGGTCCCAAGACTTGAATAGACATTTCTCCAAAGAAGATACACAAGTGGCTAATAAGCACATGAAAAGATGCTTAACATCACATCATTAGGGAAATGCAAATCAGAACCATAGTGAGATACTACTTCATACCCACTAGGATGGCTATTAAATAAAAACAAAAACAAAACCCCAAAAACACATAAAATAACAAGTGCTGACAACGATGTGGAGAAATTGAAACCCTTGTGCATTGCTGGTAGGAATATAAAATGTGATGCCACTATGGAAAAGTTTGTTAGTTCCACCAAAAATTAAACACAGAATTACTGTATGATCCAGCAATTCCATTTCTGGGCATATAGTGAGAGCAGAGACTCAAACAGATATTTGTACACCCATCTTCATGGCAGCATTATTCACAATAGCCAAATGGTGGAAAGAATCCAAGTGTCCATTGGTGGATGAATGGGTAAACAAAATGTGGAATATGCATACAATGGAATATTATTCAGGCTTAAAAGGGACTAATATTCTAACAGATGCTGCAGATATAAACCTTGAAGACATTATGCTAAGTGAAATAAGCCAGACACAAAAGGACAAATATTGCATGATTTCACTTAAATGAAGTACCTAGATTAAATTCAGAGAAAGAAAGTAGAACAGAGTTTGCCATGAGTGGAAAGAGGAGGAAATGAGGAGTCATTGCTTAATGGGTAAAGAGATTTAGTTGGGCATCACAAAAGCTAAATATGAAAGACCCACAGTTAATACCATCCTCAATGGGGAAAAACTGAAAGCTTTCCCCCTAAAGTCAGGAACACAGCAGGGATGTCCACTTTCACCACTGTTGTTCAACATAGTACTGGAAATCCTAGCCTCAGCAATCAGACAACAACAACAACAACAACAAATAAAAGGCATGGGGGTGGCTGGGTGGCTCAGTCAGTTAAGCATCCAACTTTGGCTCAGGTCATGATCTCATGGCTTGTGAGTCCAAGCCCCGCATCGGGCTCTGTGCTGATAGCTCAGAGCCTGGAGTCTGCTTCAGATTCTGTGTCTCCCTCTGTCTCTGCCCCTCCCCTGCTCACATTCTGTCTCTCTCTCAAAATAAATAAACAATAAATTTTTTAAAAAAGAAAAATAAATAAAAGACACACATTTGGCAAGGAAGAAGTCAAACTTTCACTCTTTGCAGATGACATGATACTCTATGTGGAAAACCCAAAAGACTCCATGAAAAAACTGCTAGAACTGATACATGAATTCAGCAAGTTGCAGGATATAAACTCAATGTACAGAAATCAGTTGCATTTCTATACACCAGTAATGAAGCAGCAGAAACGCAAATCAAGGAATCGATCCCATTTACAATTGCACCAAAAACCATAAGATACCTAAAAATAACCTAACCAAGAAGGTAAAAGATCCACATGCTGAAAACTATAGAAAGCTTATGAAAGAAACTGAAGACACAAAGAAGTGGAAAAACATTCCATGCTCATGGAATGGAAGAACAAATATTGTTAAAATGTCTATACTACCTAAAGAAATCTACATATTCAATGCAATCCCTATCAAAATAACACCAGCATTCTTCACAGAGCTAGAACAAACAATTCTATAATTTGTATGAAACCACAAAAGACCCCGAATAGCCAAAGTAATGTTGAAAAAGAAAACCAAAGCAGGAGGCATCACAATTCCAGATTTCAAGCTGTATTACAAAGCTGTAATCATCAAAACACTATGGTACTGGCATAAAAACAGACACATGGATCAGTGGAAGAGAATAGAGAACCTGGAAAGGGACCCACAAATGTATGGCCAACTAATCTTCGACAAAACAGGAAAGAATATCCAATGAAAAAAAGACAGTCTCTTCAGCAAACAGTGTTGGGAAAACTGGATGGCAACATACACAAGAATGAACCTGGACCATTTTCTTATACCATACACAAAAATAAACTCAAAATGGATGAAAGACCTAAAAGTAAGATAGGAAATCATCAAAATCCTAGAGGAGAAAACAGGCAACAACCTCTTTGACCTCAGCTGCAGCAATTTTTTGCTCAACACATCTACAAAGGCAAGGAAACTAAAAGCAAAAATGAACTATTGGGACCTCATCAAGATTAAAAGCTTCTGCACTGCAAAGGAAACAATCAACAAAACTAAAAGGCAACCAACAAAATGGGAGAAGATATTTGCAAACGACATATCAGATAAAGGGTTAGTATCCAAAATCTATAAAGAACTTATCAAACTCAATGCCCAAAAAACAAATAACCCAGTAAAGAAATGGGATAAAGACATAAACAGACACTTTTCCAAAGAAGACATCCAGATGGCTAAAAGATACATGAAAACATGCTCAGTATCACTCACCATCAGGGAAATACAAATCAAAACCACAATGAGATACCACCTCACACCTATCAGAATGGCTAAAATTAACCAAGCAAACAACAGATGTTGACGAGGATGCAGAGAAAAGGGAGCACTTTTCCACTGTTGGTGGGAATGAACACTGGTGCAGTTACTATGGAAAATAGTGTGGAGTTTCCTCAAAATATTAAAAATAGAACTATCCTACAATCCAGCAATTGCACTACCAGGTATTTATAAAAAGGATACAAGAATGCTGATTCGAAGGAGTACATGCACCCCAATGTTTATAGCAGCACTATTGATAATAGCCAAATTATGGAAAGAGCCCAAAGTCCATCAAAGGATGAATGGATAAAGAAGATGTGCTATACATATACAATGGAATATTACTCAGCAATCAAAAAGAATGAAATCTTGCCATTTGCAACAACATGGATGGAACTAGAGTGTATTATGCTAAGTAAAATAAGTCAGTCAAAAGAAAGACAAATATCATATTATTTTACTCATATGTGTAATTTAAGAAACAAAACAGATGAACATAGAGGAAAGGAAGGAAAAATAAGATAAAAACAGAGAGGGAAGCAAACCACACAGACTCTTAAATACAGAAAACAAACTGAGGGTTGCTAGAGGGGAGGTGGGTAGGAGATGTGCTAAATGGTGATGGGCATTAAGGAGGGCACTTGTTGGGATGAGCACTGGGTCTAATATGTAAAGTGATGGATCACTAAATTCTACTCCTGAAACCAATACTACACTGTATGTTAACTAACATGGATTTAAGTAAGTTTAAAAAAAAAAAAAGATTTAGTTGAGGATGATGAAAAAGTTCTGGATATGAGTGGTGATGGTTGCAAAACCATATGAATGAATCTAATGAACAGAACTATATATTTAAGAATGGCTAAAATGGTAAAATTTATATTATGTATATTTTACCACAAGAAAAAAAGCCATTTTGCTAAGCAATATTCAAGTTTTTTCAATTTAACTGGTTCTATAATTACCCATTGAGTATGTATACCATTACTTACTTGTTTCTAAAATGTTAGATATTTATGTCATTTCTAATTTCTCATCAGCATAAATAATACTAAAATGAAGACTACTTTGTCTAAATATTTTTCTCTTCATGAATAATATCCTTCAAAAGATCTTCTAGGCCAAAAGTAAGTATATTTTTTAAATTAACTTTATTTTTTTTAGTTTACATCCAAATTAGTTAGCATATAGTGCAACAATGATTTCAGGAGTAGATTCCTTAATGCCCCTTACCCATTTAGCCCATCCCCCCTCCCACAACCCCTCCAGTAACCCTCTGTTTGTTCTCCATATTTAAGAGTTTCTTATGCTTTTGTCCCCCTCCCTGTTTTTATATTTTGTTTCTCTTCCCTTATGTTCATCTATTTTGTCTCTTAAAGTCCTCGTATGAGTGAAGTCATATGATTTTTGTCTTTCTCTGACTGACTAATTTTGCTTAGCATAATACCCTCCACTTCCATCCACGTAGTTGCAAATGGCAAGATTTCATTCTTTTTGATTGCTGAGTAATACTCCATTTACATATATACCACATCTTCTTTATCCATTCATCCATCAATGGGCATTTGGGCTCTTTCCATACTTTGGCTATGGTTGATAGTGCTGCTATAAACATTGGGGTGCATATGTCCCTTCAAAACAGCATACCTGTATCCCGTGGATAAATACCTAGTAGTGCAATTGCTGGGTCGTAGGGTAGTTTTATTTTTTAGTTTTTTGAGGGACCTCCATACTGTTTTCCAGAGTGGCTGCACCAGCTTGCATTCCCACCAACAATGCAAAAGAGATCCTCTTTCTCCTCACCAACATCTGTTGTTACCTGAGTTGTTAATGTTAGCCATTCTGACAGGTGTAAGGTGGTATCTCATTGTGGTTTTGATTTGTAATTCCCTGATGATGAGTGATGTTGAGCATTTTTTCATGTGTCGGTTGGCCATCTGGATGTCTTCTTTGGAGAAGGTCTATTCGTGTCTTTTGCCCATTTCTTCACTGGATGATTTGTTTTTTGGGTGTTGAGTTTGATAAGTTCTCTATAGATTTTGGATACTAATCCTTTATCTGATATGTTGTTTGCAAATATCTTTTCCCATTCCATCAGCTGCCTTTTGGTTTTGCTATTGTTTCCTTCGCTGTGCAGCTTTTTATTTTGATTGAGGTTCCAGTAGTTCATTTTTGCTTTTGTTTCCCTTGCCTCCAGAGATGTGTTGAGTAAGAAGTTGCTGCAGCCAAGATTGCTTGCTTTCTCCTCGAGGATTTTGATGGCTTCCTGTCTTACATTTAGGTCTTTCATCCATTTTGAGTTTATTTTTGTGTATCGCGTAAGAAAGGGTCCAGGTTCATTTTTCTGCATGCAGCTGTCCAGTTTTCCCAGCACCACTTGCTGAAGAGACTGTCTTTATTCCATTGGATATTCTTTCCTGCTTTGTCAAAGATTAGTTGGCCATATGTTTGTGGGTCCATTTCTGGGTTTTCTATTCTGTTCCATTGATCTGAGTGTCTGTTCTTGTGCCAATACCATACTGTCTTATGATTACCACTTTGTAGTGTGGCTTGAAGTCCAGGATTGTGATGCCTCCTGCTTTGGTTTTCTTTTTCAAGATTGCTTTGGCTATTCAGGGTCTTTTCTGGTTCCATACAAAAAAGTAAGCATATTTTTAAGGCAGCATGTGTTTCCATGCTGCTTTGTAAAACAGTGATACCAATTTTACAATACCACCAACAATGTACCATGTAATAATTTTTCCACTACCATAACTTGGTCAGCAGTGTTATCATTAGAAAAACTGTGTGGTGGTGGGGAATGATTTCTTTTTCTTTCTCTTTTTCTTTTTTAATTTTATTTATTTTTTAAACAGAGAGAGACAGAGCATGAATGGGGGAGGGTCAGAGAGAGAGGGAGACACAGAATCTGAAGCAGGCTCCACGCTCTGAGCTGTCAGCACAGAGCCCGACGCGGGGCTCGAACTCAAAGACCATGAGATCATGACCTGAGCCAAAGTCGGAAGCTCAGCTGACTGAGCCACACAGGCACCCCAAGGGAATGATTTCTTAAGCAACGTGTGGGTACATAATATTATAGTATTCCACAATTTTTGTCTATATACAGTATTGCATTGATTTTTGTGATTTATATTAAGGCAATAAAAACAATGTAATAATTAAATGGTACAGTAATAACTTTTGCATCAATTTTAATTTTTCTGATTATTAGCAAGGTTGAACTTTTTCCCATGTGTTTATTATTTTTGTCTCTTTTTGTGGGAACTGCCTATTCATCTATTTTTGTAGCTCTATCATCAACTTGGTATTTTTGTTACATATTTTAATAAATTGTTTTGACTGTTTTAGATATTGACTACACTTTGTAAGTTTTGATGTATTTTCTGTTTCCTTTTATTTTCATTTTGGTTAGTTTCCAATTTATGTAAGTTTTCCTTTTTTTTTTTAATTTTTTTTAACGTTTATTTATTTTTGAGACAGAGAGAGACAGAGCATGAATGGGGGAGGGTCAGAGAGAGAGGGAGACACAGAATCTGAAACAGGCTCCAGGCTCTGAGCGGTCAGCACAGAGCCCGACGTGGGGCTCGAACTCACGGACCGCGAGATCATGACCTGAGCTGAAGTCGGACACTTAGCCGACTGAGCCACCCAGGCGCCCCTAGTTTTCCATTTTTATATTCATCTTTTCTTTGGAGATTTATTCTTAAACTGAATTTTAAGAAATTACCATTATTGCTGAACTATTACTCAAGCTTTCAGTCACTAATCACATGCACTGTCATACCTTTGGGATATAAAAGATATGTGTATTTTTAATTCTGATAAATTAAAATGTGACCTTAAATTATTAGAATTCATCTTTGTAAAGATATTGCTGATGACAGAAACGAGTCATTATGTATGACATTTCAACAACATCTCTATGAGGCAATAAGGGATAGATAGATATAAATTAGTCATTTTAATAAACAGATAAACTGAGGTACCCAGAGGTTATACAGAATCAGAATTTCTCAAGGAGTTTGTAGAAATATTAGGTCTAGAGTCTAAGACTTTTGGATCAACACTTCTACCATTAAATCATGTTTCTAAAACAAAATATACTCTGGGTACTAAATTCAAAATTTTTATAACTCAATGAAGTTCAAACTGGGGCTTGAGCCAAAAGCTCAAGTTCAACAATTAATGATGAGTAAGAGTATATACAGATTGTCATTTAGCCTCCTTGTAAATCCCTTGGATGGTAATATATTAAGGACTAACAACAGATGCTGACATTACCTCAAAGCCAGCTGGCCTTAATATAATCAACATGACCTTGGATGGTGACAATTGCTACAGAGAAGAAAGGAAAGATACTCACATGGTATTTAGACAAGCTACACTTTTAGATAGTTTGAGCTAAGATTCTGACATCAAATGGAAAACATGTTTTCCTTTCAATGAACTTTGACTATAGCACTATCAAATGGAACTTCATCTGAAATATTTTATGAATGTTTTTTATAGTCACCCATCTGGAATGGAATGAAATACTCATTTAGAATTATAGAATACTAAAGGTAGAAGAAGTCTGAAGAGCAATCCAGTCCAGATTTCCCTTTTGATTGATGAAAAATAAAGGGATATGCTTGTCACAACTTACGCTGACTGCAGAGCCAGAGCTGGACCTACGTCTCCTAACTTTCTCTCCTAACTGCCAGCTATATTCAAAATTCTGTTCTTTTGCACATTTAAATATCTGCCATGATTTTTTCAAAAGCTAGTAATTAAAGAAAGTTCAGGCTTGGGGCGCCTGGGTGGCTCAGTCGGTTAAGCATCCGACTTCAGCTCAGGTCACGATCTCGCGGTCCATGAGTTCGAGCCCCGCGTCGGGCTCTGGGCTGATGGCCCGGAGCCTGGAGCCTGCTTCCGGTTCTGTGTCTCCCTCTCTCTCTGCCCCTCCCCCGTTCATGCTCTGTCTCTCTCTGTCTCAAAAATAAATAAACGTTAAAAAAAAAAAAAAGTTCAGGCTTATGAAATCATTACAATAGACTATGAGAAAGCATTGTCATTTGGAATTATCCATATATTGAAGTGTTAAGATAAACATAATTATTTGGGTTCCTTATTGAAAAAAATATACATTTTAGTAGCTGGGAAATTTCTTAAATTTGTATTTAATCATGCGTGTAGCAGCCCCCCCCCCCCCACCTCTGATAAAAGTGTTTAGGGCCACCTGGATGGCTCAGTCAGTTGGGCATCTGACTCTTTTCAACGTGTTTTTTTTTTTAATTTATTTTTGGGACAGAGAGAGACAGAGCATGAACGGGGGAGGGGCAGAGAGAGAGGGAGACACAGAATCGGAAACAGGCTCCAGGCTCCGAGCCATCAGCCCAGAGCCTGACGCGGGGCTCGAACTCACGGACCGCGAGATCGTGACCTGGCTGAAGTCGGATGCTTAACCGACTGCACCACCCAGGCGCCCCTTGGGCATCTGACTCTTGACTTTGGCTCAGGTCATGATCCCAGGAGGAGTGAGGTCAAACTCCGCATTGGGCTCTGTGCCGAGCATGAAGCCTGCTTAAGATTCTCTCTCTCCCTCTCCCTCTGCCCCTTCTTCACACAAGCACACACTCTCTCATCTCTCTCTCTTAAAAACAAACCAACCAACAAATAAATAAATTTTTAAAAAGGTGTTTAAACAAATAAAAAACTACAGGCATACCTCAGAGATATTGCAGGTTTGGTTCCAGACCACTGAAATAAAGTGAGTATCACAATAAAGCAAGTTGAACAAATTTTTTGGTTTCCCAGTACATATAAAGTTATGTTTATACTACACTGTAGTCTACTAAGTGTGCAATAGTTATTATGTCTCAAAAACACAATGCACATACCTTAATTAAAAGATACTTTATTGCTAAAAAATGCTAAACATCATTTGAGCTTTTAGCAGGTCATAATTATGGATCACAGATCACCATAACAAATATAATAATAATGAAAAGTTTAAAACACTGCAAGGATTACCAAAATGTGACACAGAGACACAACGTGAGCAAATGCTGTTGAAAAATGGCAACAACAGGCTTGCCTGACACAGGGTTGCCACAAATCTTCAATTTACAAAAATGCAATTATCTGTGAAGCACAATAAAGTGACATGCAATAAAACGAGGTATGCCTGTAATGCATTTTGCCTGGTACACTGGTAATGAACATAATTTGTAACATTTGGGAAACTCAAAGATGAGAGAATTTTTCCACGTGCTTATTATATTTCTTGGAGGCAGTGCCACAGTTGACAGGAGATGCCTTTGGCTGGGGAGTGAGTTAACATTATTATCATAAGTCTTTCCTAAATTCCAGTTTTAGAGAAAGTATAGGAAGAGAATTTTTATGTTTCCTTGGAAAGACAGCCAACCTAGATACTACAATACATGGTTAATAAGACTAGAATATGGTGGAACAACAGCTATTACAAAATAGAAGATAAATGTCACATGATTTATATCAACCAAATTTCAAGGTAATAATCAGATTATTTTGAATACTAAATAAATAACATTATTAGGAGAATTTGTAGCTCTCCTGCTTAAAAGAAAGCACTCAAATTCTTAAGATCTGCCAGAATTGTTAACAACACAGTGCTTATTCAACCTAATTTTTTTAAAACAAATAGACTTTCAATCACACAAAGCTTTTTCTCTAGAATCTAGACTAAAATGTTATGAATTAAAAGAAAAAAGTACTGATAAAGTAAATGGCTCATTCAAATAAATCCGTTTGAAAGGATTATAGACTAAGGTTGACAGTTTGAGTATTATGAGAAAAATGGAAGGATGTTGAGTTTTTAAAAAAATTTCAGAATGACAGAGTAAGAAATTCCGTGTGTGATATAGTTTTCTCACGATATAAAGCAGAAATAAAATAGTAGCTTGTAATTCTTATACATGGCATAAGGTGGTGCTATATTCTACCAATTCAGGTAAATTCATATAAAAAGAAAAAGAACTGTTAATTCACTTGTCATATACAAATTTTACTTATTTTCATTCGCAATGTATAAGGAAATAATGAAAAGTACAAATTAAAAATAGTTCAGTTGAAAATTCTACTATCAGAAAACTTGAATGTATCAGTAAAGTTACATTTTTCTTGGGACACTGTAGAGAACATAATTTGTTTTGACATATAATTCTGTATTATTATTAAAGTTTTAGGTGGGGTAGAATTATTAAGCAGATCTAGCATAAACTTGGGCACCTGGGTGGCTCAGTCAGTTAAGCATCTGACTTCGGCTCAGGTCATGATTTCACGGTTGGTGGGTTTGAGCCCCGTGTCGGGCTCTGTGCTGACAGCTTAGAGCCTGGAGCCTGCTTTGGATTCTGTGTCTCCTTCTCTCTGCCCCTCCACTGCTCATGTTCTGTCTCTCTCTCTCAAAAATGAATAAACATTAAAAAAATTAAAAAAAAAAAGATCTAGCATAAATGTAGAGGAGGAACTTATATATCATCATCATCATCACTGTTGTTCTTTAAAGATATCCTATGTCACATACTTATTAGAAAGCTATTTGCTTTTCATTAAGACAAACAGGTAAAGAGTTAATGAACGTTTTGTTATTAAAGAATTATAAAATGTATATAAAAACAAAAAGTTAAATAGATGATTTATAAAGGAAAAAATTTATATGGATTGCCACCTAATTGACAAGTTGAATTGATCATCATTTTGAAAATATGAGAAACTTTTGTAACAAAATTACTATTTGGAGCCTTCACAAAAATTTAGACAATTAACTTCTACTTTAAGATGTTTGTATTGTTATATACATAGGCATATACAAAACAAATATGTTACACAACATATTCATATCTTATATAACACATGCGTTTTATACCACACATATACTTAAAACACATTCTAATTGGGAGTCTGGATACAGGAAGTATTACATCTCTGGAGTTTACAACTCATGGTTTGGGCTTTCTCTAATTGTAATCATGACTAGCAATTGAAGCTATTCCTCTTTCAAAGAAAAATTCCTAACATTCTTTGCATATTACAAGACCTAAGCAAGCAGAATTCAGTATTAAAAAAAGAAAAGTGATAATGTACCCAAAAGTGGTCTATAGAAAAGGTCTTATTTTCCTC
The DNA here is from genome assembly GCF_023721935.1 of Panthera uncia. Classification (NCBI taxonomy): domain Eukaryota; kingdom Metazoa; phylum Chordata; class Mammalia; order Carnivora; family Felidae; genus Panthera; species Panthera uncia. The sequence continues at coordinate 53,546,200 of NW_026057585.1, forward strand.
CTGTAATTCATGTCCTTTACCAATTGTGTGAATTTACAGTTTAAAATCTGGCTTATGCATACATTTCAACAATTTTCTAACTTTTGAAAAGATCTTTTTCCATCCCAATTCCATAATTCTCCACTCCACATGAAACTGAGGTACCCAAACTTGTTTAAAATAGATTTAAAGTATTTGAAGTAACTTGTTCTTCTAGTAACTTATTCTATCAATCTCAAAACAAATTATACAATAACCATATTTATAACAAGTACTTCTCAGAGTTGTTGTAAACTTAAATTTATGAAATTTATTTCAAGAATTCAAAGTAAAATGCAAACAAAGAACTGAATCCTGCTGACTAACAGAATTTCTTAAATTCACAGATTTTTTTTCTTTAAATCACTTCAGCTCATCTAAGAAATATCAGATAGTAAACAATAGTGGGCAAAATCAAGATCAGAAATAGGATATTAAAAGTCAGGCAAATAATATGAAGGTAATATGAAGGCCTTGAAGTATTTCCAAACACATAAAGTTTTATATGAAAGTCACAGAATTTTAAAATTGAAAGTATGCCATCTTCTTTTAATCATTAAATTCTTCTAGTATCTTTTACCTAATTCCCACTTGTCATCAGCACCATTCCCTGCTTTTGATGTCTTAGGTGCAAAATGTAAGTTGTCTTTTGTTACACAATCACTGTGGCCTATAGATTAATTGTGGCATTGTCTGTTAGATCTGTCCCTTTCTTACTATGTTCAGGTACTACCCTAGGCTTAGCTGTCATCACTTTATATCAGGATATCTCTATCAGCCTTTCAGATAATCTCCCTAAATTGAAGTCTTCATACACAACATACAATAGTAGCATAAGTTCTTAAACTATACTTTCATCACTTCCTACAGTCATCTATTGGTTCTGTAATAGTATTCATTACGCTGTCATTTATTAAAGTGATTACTAGATTCCTGGTACTATGCTATGCACTTAATACCTGTGAGATGATTTAAATCTTCTAGGAACACACTAAATATAATTATTCTCAATTTATAGATAAGGAAACTGAGACTCAAAAGGGCTGCTGACTAACTTACCAAGGATCACACAGTTATTGTGTGACAAAAACTAAGATTCAAGCACAGGCTTGTTTCTATCCAAAGCTCTTAATTAGCATCTAAAACAGTGCTTGGCACAGAAATACCACTCAATAAATACTTGCTGAATAAATGAATGAATAAATGAAATACGATGTTATATTACCTTGACATATTGCTAACAGTCCTGTAAATTTTGTGGTTTTTTAATACAACACCTGTATTAAAAAATTTTTTTTTTTGTAACATTTATTTATTTTTGAGAGACAGAGAGACACAGAGCATGAGGAGGGGAGGGGCAGAGAGAGAGGAAGACACAGAATCTGAAGCAGGCTCCAGGCTCTGAGCTGTCAGCACAGAACTGGACGTGGGTCTTGAACCCACCAACTGCGAGATCCTGACCTGAGCCGAGGTCGGCGCTCAACCAACTGAGCCACCCAGGCACCCAACACCTGTATTTTATACTAAGCAAAATGGCTGGTATATATTACCGTTTCAGTAAATATTTGTTGAGTTGAACTACATTAAGAAATGGTATTGGGGTGCCTGGGTGGCTCAGTTCATTGAACGTCTGACTTGGCTCTGGTCATGATCTCAGAGTTCGGTGAATTCGAGCCCTGCATCGGGCTCTGTGCTGACAGCTCAGAGCCTGGAGCCTGCTTCAGATTCTGTGTCTCCCTCTCTCTCTCCCTCCCCTGCTCGCTCTCTATCTCTCTCTCAAAAATAAACATTAAAAAAAAAGAAATTGTATTGGTGGTGCGCATGGGTGGCTCAGTCGGATGTGTCTGACTCTTGATTTCAGGTTACAATCTCACAGTTTGTGAGCTGGAGCCCTTGCATCTATCACTATCAGCACAGAGCCTACTTGGGATTCTCTCTTCCTCTTTCTCTGCCCCTCTCCTACTAGTTGTCTCTCTCTCTCTCCCAAAATAAATAAATAAACATTAAAGAAAGAAAGAAAGAAAGAAAGAAAGAAAGAAAGAAAGAAAGAAAGAAAGAAATTGTATTGGTAAGGGCCCAATTAACAGGAGCATGACACTGAGAAAAAGTCTTATTATGGTTTTAGTATAATCCATATTAATATTTTTCTCTATATATACTGGCTAAAATTATTTACACTTTTGAATTAGATAAACCACAATTATTTAACTAAGTTAATTTTATGAGCTTTTAATTTAGTTGCAAAATAGAGAAAGCTACCATTGGTAGAAAATAATATTGTTGGAACACTAAATATTGTGTGTGAACATGTTGGACATGCACACCAAATTGCTTAGGGTGTAGAGATTCCTAAACAGTCTGAACAAAATTCCTTGGAGATAATGTTTTAAAATTTTAATATAGAACAAATGTCACTCTCTAGCAATTTAAAGATATAAGGGACTTCAGAGTTCAATAACAAATACAGAGTTGTTATTTGAAACAAAAATGTAGCCCTTGAGAACAATCAGTTCAGTTTTCTAACAGCAGTTATAGTATGTGGTCATAACCATTTTTCCCCCTTTTACAGAGGTCTCTAGGTGCACATTTTTAATGTATCCTAGCAGTTTCCAGTTAATGTTTTATATTTCTGTAGCTATTATTTTCTGTTGAAAGAAAACTAGTAAAGGTTGAGTCTAAAAAGGGAAAACAAAGGAAGAAGATCAATATTAACACTCCACAAATATTGACTTAGCAAGGTGACTTTCTTGTCTTTCTCTCATAGGAATTGATATTGAATGAATGATGTATTTATAGGAAATACCTATGGAAAACATGTTAAACAAAACCAAAAAATTGCTATGCAAAGTTCATAATCAGATAATCAATTCATCAAGTTCAAAAATTGAAAAGACATCACTTTCAAATTGAAGACCTTTTAATAATATTCTTATTCATCATTTTTACTTTAAAATCATTAAAACTGGCTTATCGGTAGAAATACTGTAATCCACAGAAAAATCTCAAAGAATTACTTCACAAACTTTATTGGTTCTCTGTAGACACCAAATAGTTATTAATAAACTTAATGTCAAATATTTGCAGAAAAAGTCTTACCTATTAATTTAAAATACTATACCTTTATTGAATTTGGCTCGGTTAACTTTGAGTTTCTGTTACTATTAGCACCCATGGTAATTGTGAAGGAAATAGATGTTTTGAACTTTCTAGTTGTTGCCAGTGAAGAACTCCTGGTATCACCTGTAATAAGTAAGAGTTAATTACTTGGTCTCACATTATCAAAAGTCATCAATAGGAAGTCTGTTTCTAAACATAGTGTAGCATAAAAGGCATATGTATTAATTTCCTTCTTTTTTTCCTTCCTATTGAAATAAAGTCAGAAGTTTCATATTTATCAGGCTTTAGTGGTCCCTAATGTAGGTTCTATTAATAAGATTCTTTATTTCAATATGTCAGTCACTCTTTACTCTGAAATTTTAGTTTTAATAAAATATAATGAGCATAGCCAAATCAAGTTCCATAATAAAATTTTACTTCAATAGATTTTTACATCTGAGAGAGTCTAGAAACAGTAGCTAACAAAAAGTTGGATTCTCATTTATCATTGTTAAGCTAAGACAGAAAGAAAAACTTATCTGATTATGACCCTTCATTCTTATTCAAGAAATCTTTAGTATCAAAAGTAAATACCTTTCTTTGAGAATGTTTCCTGCTCAATTTTTCTTATGATTCTAGGCGATGGTTTTGGTACTGATGATGGGTCCCTTTCAGGAGGTTCTTCAATGTGGTTTCCAAACTGTTGACGTCTCAGTTTACTGTTAACTTCCAGTTTTTCTACAGTAGTTTTGAGACATTGCTCATTGGTTGTCACATATAATTTACAAAACTACGGGAAACAAAAAAGTAGTCCAGTGGGTAAAACCTTCAATCATACATTTGGGAGAAGGCAAATGCACATTAGTAGGCAAGGGATAGACTGATAGATGGAATATATTTCCTATTGAACTAGGTTACTCATTTTATTTTCTTGAATCAGATTGACCACTCTCAAGTGACCTAGTGAAATGTAGCCATGATTCAATGAGGAGGTCATACTCTGAGTGAAAATAAAATGTTACACAAAGAGAAGTGATTTATTATTTTTTTATAAGACATGTGTAGACTTGAGTTTGTTCTAAATAATTTTTATGATTCTTCCACCCCAGAAACGGCATATTTCTGAGAAGAGTCTCTATGTTTGAGTGCATATCTGTAATGTGTGAGCACATGCATGTATTTTACCTTGCTTATTTCTAATGTAGTCATCAGGTTACAATACTCTTCAGATTAAATGTCAAGTATACTTTGTACACAACATATCAAATACATCATTGCCAATATCAAAAAGATGTGCCCTTTAAAAATTCTTCTACACAGTACACAAATTTATATTAGCATGAACTTATGTACCTTGATGTAATCAAATTTGCCATCAGCATTTACATCTGCCAAACTTGTTACAGCATTTACTTCTTCTCGAGTCATCTTCTCACCTCTCTGAGAAAACAAGATTTATTTTAAAGCAACATGACTATCACTTTGTTATGCGAGGGACAGGAGGAGAGTGAAAATTTATTTTAATCTTTTCTACAAGTCAAAAGTCATGAATATATGGTTTCATTATAAACCTCAGAACGAGTATTATGTCAAGCAATAATGAAATTCATCTAAATTAAAATTTCACAATTTTATCAAATTTTGTAAAAGTATCAATTTCAGTTTACTAAATTTCAACAATATATATTATAGATCCAGTAATAATACTACCACTGAATTTAGAGTAATGATAATTCTCCCGTGATACCAATAATCAAAATGGATTCCCAATCCCATTTATACTTTGTTTCTCTTTTATTTATCACATATGAACCTATTCCTAAATTACAAAAAGTTCTGAGCAGCAAATAACTGCAAAGGCACACAAGGGGACTGCAACATGGGTTCAATTTTATACTTTATGTTTTATTTACAGAGCACTTTTCATCCAGAAGGATCCTTAAGTACTTTATAAACAACCTATATGTGATTCACTTCATCTGCCAATGAAATAGCTATTTTTAATGTGGCCTTGGTAGCCAAAGTTAGATTCCAAATAGTTTGGCCAGCAATGCATATTACAAAACTATTTCACAAATCTTACCTTTGTTAGAAGTTTATAAAGATCAGTGTGCAAAATACAGCCATCATCGTTTACATCTAATTGCTTAAATGATTTTAGTAGTTCTGCTTTTGAAGTAGGTTTTTCCTTCCTTAAAATTACACAAAAATCATCAAAATTCAGTTTGGCAGTTTGAGGAGTCCAATACTTATTAATGGTCTTTTGGGATGGATTTCTTCCTGCATGCTGTAGAGCTGCCCAATTAAACAAGTGTTATTATAGGAACATTTGGAATTGGTACCTAAGTATATATTTTTTAAAATCATTATACACTACACTATTATACACAAGTACACATACACCTTTGGGGTTGATAATCTAGTGATATCAATGTATGCCTGACTTATAAAAATGAAAAAAATACATATGTTATCATTTAATGCCAGAATTAAACTCATTTTTCCTATTCTGACAGTTGGTTCTCAACCTACATATTTTAACTAACTGAAAACATCGATTTACTTTGTAAAAGTGCCTGGAGGAAAAAAAAAAGATTAAAGACAACCATCCACTTATTTTGAGGACATAAGAATAACCACAAAAAGTATAAATTATTACTTTTTCTGGCCCAACAAATACCTTAATGAAATGAGGAAATCATTAATCTGAGAAAACTATTGTCAACAAGGCATGTATCTATCTAAAATGTTCATCACTACTAAACATTAGGGCTTCAAGAACATTAGTTGTTAATCATTAATCAAGTCACAAATGTCAAATATATACACAAAAAGTATCTATTTACAGTTATAGCCTTGCTAAAGATCAAGAATGTCAACATACATTAAAAAAAAAATTTTTAAACATTTATTTACTATTGAGAGACAGAGAGACACAGAGCATGAGCAGGGGAGGGGTAGAGAGAGGGGGAGACACAGGATCTGAAGTAGGCTCCAGGCTCTGAGCTGTCAGCACAGAGCCCGACACGGGGCTCGAACTCACAAAGCGTGAGATCATGACCTGAGCTGAAGTCAGTCACCCAACCAAGTGAGCCACCCAGGCGCCCCAAGAATGTCAACATACTTTGAGAGAAGTATGCATTATAGAGACGCAATGGTCAAATCACTTGATTTTTAACCAGAATTTTTACAAACAGTCCTTTAACTGGTTATTTTAGAGACATTCTTGTTTTAAAAGGTATGCTCTTATATCTATGAAAGGCAACAAATTACAATGTGAGAAAGGCTTTTGTATTTGCATATGCCATGCACATTAAAACATAATGGCTTTAAACAATTGTACTTTGTACAGTTTAAAAGCAGCAAATGGGTAATTTGCACATAAACAAATCTCTGCATATTAACACCTAACACTATCTAAAATGAACCCATGGTAAGTTTCCTAAACACTAGAGAAGGAATTAATAGAATTTTAAAACATATTACTGTCTTGAATCGTGCTACAACTTCTATTATAAAACCTTATATTGGATATTTATAACAATCATAGGTGAAATTTCACAAGATCTTGCATTACACTTAGCACTATAAAAAATGATAATCTGGGGGCCCCTAAGTGGCTCAGTCGATTGAGTGTCCAACTTCAGCTCAGGTCATGATCTCGCAGTTTGTGAATTTGAGCCCACATCGGGCTCACTGGTGTCAGCGCAGAGCCCACTTTGGACCCTCTGTACCCCTTGCTCTGCCTCTCCCCTGCCTGCACGCTCTCTCTTAAAAATAAACATTAAAAAAATGATAATCTGTATGGTCTACAATTTAATGAAAAAGGACTAATACATATAAAATAATTTAACTAAAAAAAATCTGCAAGGAAATAAAAACCAGATCAGGGCAGTAAATATAGACATTTATGAGTCCCTTATTTTGAACATTCATTGTGCATGAGCATAATACAGGGTTTTGTTTTTTTCAGAGATTCAAACTTCTTGGTTCCTAAGTTTTATAATATAACTAGGAAGTCCACACCTGAAGGGTAAAATTGCTACCTGTGGTTATGATTCACAGTTAATAACATATTAGAAGTCCACAGACTAAGAGAAATGTTCCCATCCTCCAGATTATGACAGTGAATCATACCTAGATAATTTAAACTTTGAGACAGAAATGGAAACAAGATCATCATCCAGGGTGACTTGTAGAGTTAACAGAAGTTGCATCTGTAGGCATCTATCTGGCTTAGTGGGATGAACATTCCACTCTTGATTTCAGCTCAGCTCATAATCTCACAGCCGTAGGATTAAGATTTACATCAGGCTCCATGCTAAGAGAGGGGCCTCCTTGGGATTCTCTCCCTTTCTCTCTCTCTGCCCCTTCCCTACTTGCATGCACACTTCTCAAGTATTTTGCCTAGCATAAAAACAGACCATTTTATAACTCATCTATAAAGAGTCAGGAAAAAGGTACATGTGTTTTAGGATTCCATCCCCAGCCAATGTCCACCCTTTAAAAGGTAAGACTATAAACAGGACCTAAATGAAGTTGTGATTTGAAGTCAAAAGTCCATGTGAAAGAAAATGCTGGGGTGCTTGAGTGGCTCAGTGGGTAGAGCATGCAACTCTTGATCTCAGGAAGTTGGAGCCCCACTGTGGGAGTAGAGAATACTTGAGAGAAAGAAAGAAAGAAAGAAAGAAAGAAAGAAAGAAAGAAAGAAAGAAAGGGAGAAAATGCTATTTTCTGTACAGCTTTGGGAAAACAGGTGTGTAACTCTTTGCCACAAGGGGCAGGTCAGCACACACTTGTTGCTATCTTCAATAACAAAATGGTTTTTTGATGTACTATTAATTACAAAAAAAAAACTTTCTCAGAATAAAATTAATTATGCCTAAACATGCACTCAGTAAGTAGATATTCTCATATCTAAGAAATAGGTATAATTTAGTAGTTACTAATCTAATTTACTTTCTAAGTTTAGAATTAGTTGGAGCCCATTACTATGTCTGATAGCAATAAGAACACGTAACTGTAAATGTTTAAAGGTTAACACCAAATTACCGATCTTTTGCCAGAGTTTACTTTAAGCTGTGACATGAATCTATAATACCTATATTATTCATAAGTTGGGGAAAAAAGGAACTCTATAGCTCTGGCAATGGTACTGCACTGTCCAACCTTGAAATGGAATGTCATAGCACATGTTATATGCATAAATGACAGAAAGATATAGATGAAAGACATAGTAAGAAAGAGATATCACTGGGTCACACGACTTTTCAAAAATCTAGATTATCTGAACTCAACCATTACAACATTACAAAGAGACATCCAAAAGAATAAAGGAAAAAACCTAAAATTATAGCTTATAATAATATATAAATTTAATCTTTTCAATTTTCATATTCCCCAATATGGATTTCCTCAAATAGAGATCTTATTGCATACAAACCCAAGACACTGTTGCAAAAATGTCAGAATTTTTATTTAAGGAAACCTAAAGTTGGCAAGATAACTCTGTTTCTCTATCCATAAAGTTATTAGCCTTGATGAAACTTACAGGAGTATTCAGTGTTATCGGCTATTGTTTACTACTCAAGAGTAAAGAATTCCAAATTATTTGACATATCTGGCAAGGACAAAATTCATTGGACTGATGGATATTTGCAACCAGAGAAATTTTACATATAATGGAAAGAAGCAAAAAAAAGACCAACTCTCCCTCCCTCCCCAAAAAATAAAAACAGCACACTTCTCTTTTAAAATTTTACCTGTTCCCTAATATTTCTTTTTTGTAATCATTCAACCCATTTTTACATATTCTTTACATTTTCCTCAGTAGAGGTCAAATTCAGGCTAGTGATTCAGATGCCAAAATGTTTTAAATTCTATTATTATAAATCTTAAAGTACCAAATAAGAATTTTTAAAAATATATTTTTAAGGGGTGCCTGGGTGGCTCAGTCAGTTAAGTACTCTGCTCTTGATTTCAGCTCAGGTCATGATCTCAGGATTTATGGGATCAAGCCCCACACTGGGCTCTGTGCTGATAGTGTGGAGCCTGCTTGAGATTCTCCTTCCTTCTCTCTGCTCCTCCCCTGCTCATGCACTCTTTCAAAAAAAAAAAAAAAAAAATATATATATATATATATATATATGCAAGTAATTGATGGAAGCCTTAAAAATACTAATATAGGGAGACCTGGGTGGCTCAGTCGGTTAAGTATCCAACTCGTGTTTCCTGTTTTCAACTCAGGTCATGATCTGATGGTCCGTGAGTTTGAGCCCCATGTCAGGCTCTGCTCTGACAGCTTGGAACCTGCTTGGAATTCTCTCCCTGCCTCTCAAAATAAATTTAAAAACTTAAAAAAATACTAATCTAGTCTGTATAAACATTGAATGCTTTATTTGGAAGCTACCAGAATACATAAATATATAAAATCACACAATAGCATAATGTAGTTTCACTGTTCAAGCTTCCCTAAGAAACTGGAATGATTCAGCAATGTAATTCTTATTCCTGTCTTTCTGATCTATTACCTTTCAACAAATAAGGCAAAATACTTAAATTTTAAAGAAAAAATTACCCAAGTAAAGTTGTTCTTTAGAAATAATGTTTTCTAAGCTGCTTTTAAAAACAGTTAAGTAGGCAGCTCTACAATTCATATAAAATATTTCTTCTTCAGTTAGTGGAAATTTCTTTGTTCGCAGACTCTCTGAAAGTGCTGACTTCTGACAGGAGAAAGCTGCATCTCTTCCTGGACTGATGGCCATTCTATTAGAAAATAATTTTAAAATTTTAGTCAGTGTTAATCCCCTAAAATGCAAATGTAACCTTGCCTCTCAAACTGGGTGGGGGTGGGGGAGAGGAAATCAAGGCATTAAAGGTTTCATATGCAGGGAAAAGTCCAATATTATAATATGCATATGTTTGTATTATCACATGCTAAACTAGAACAAGCCTTCAGCAATTTATATATATGTGTGTATATACACACACATATATATAAACTATACGCATGTAAATAAACATGTATACATACATATATATGAGCTATACATACATGTATATTTAGAAATCAACTATATATAAGACGATGATATATAAAGAAAAATATATGTATGTATATGAGGGAGCCAAAAGAACAAAGCCAAAGCAAAGATGTAATATAAATGCAAAATAAGTATCATACAGCAAAGGAAAAGCACACATCTATTCTCTCAAAATAAGATAGCTGAAGTTAAGTCTTCATAGGGTTGTCATGAGGACTGAATAATACACGGGGAACATACAGAACAGTGCCTTCCACATAATAAGTGCTAAATAAACTGTAGAAAGTATGAACTCCACAACAAGGAGAATTTGGATGTCATGTGATTGGCAGTTGGCATCCCTCACCTCAGCAGGATCAACGAGGTCATTCCAGCAACATCTCAATAATGTAGGCCCACATTTTGAATAACTCAATTTTTAAGATCCCATTTATAGCATTATTGTGAGATTTTACTGCATTCATCACTAATAATAACGTTGTGGCGTTATATAGCACCTCTGCTCATAAGGCTTAAAGAACTATCATACATCTTAATTTATCCTTATTACAGTGGTCAAGTATTTTTTTGCCCCTTTTACAGATAAGGAAATTGAGGGACAGAGATGTCACCCAGCTAGCAGTAACAAGAGGCAGTAAATTCTGATAACAGTTTCTTCTTTATTAACGTGAATGAAGGCTTCTTGTACAACAGTTACTGTGAGGCGCTAAATCGTGCTGGTGGTCTAACAGCTTCCAACATTATTTTACCCAGCTTTGACTTCTAAAAATACATTCCAACCTAATAAATTGAATATTTCAAGTTCAACAATAAGACGACACAGGTAGGGTCCCCTTCAGGACTCATTGGATTCTTACTCAGGAGGCCTAAATCACTTGCACCTTCTTGAATTATATAGGTCTTTTACACTTGGGAAAGAAAGATAATAATCGCTTATCATGGATGAAGTACCCTATTTATAATACACAGACTGCCTGCCTGACACTTTCATATTACACCAGATTTAGAAGGACCCCATAGGGATGTGGTGTCACAGTCTGGTTACTGCAAATTGATATCACTATAATTAAGCATCAGTTTTAAACACATATGCGTGCACACATCTCCTCACAAATGTGGGGGGTGAAAAACTGTTCCAATAAGAAAGGAAGAATGAATGTTCATTTTGCAGCAAGCAATTTTAAAATTTAAGTATTTTTTTAGGCTCGTCCTCGAATACTCTTTCCAAATAAGGTGACTCCCTCACGTGGAAATCCCACAGTACAAATGTTCCAGAATTCTATTCTTTCCCTTTCTGTGACGAGAGACGAAACGGAAGCTTAGATAAATATATAACTGCACCCCTCAGGCTTAGAAACCTCCCTCATTTAAAACTCCAGCGCGAGACCAACACAGGGGCCTAGAGAGCACACTGTAGCAAACGGCTCCATAAATAACCCGCCACACAATACCAAGAAAAATAAACTGTTAACAAGCGCCTAAGGCTTCTAAAGGGCCAAGTGAAAACAGAGCCGCCCAGTCGCCGGCCCTACACCGTGAAATACATTTCACAGATGATCGCGGGCAACCTCTCTGTTTTTGTATTTCACGACGACAAAACTGCGTATCGGGGTACATTTGAGGTACACACGGACCAAGAGTTAGTAGGACAGAGAAATAAAAGGTGACAGAAAAGGAAGCCGGACAGCGAGGCAGGGCGCGGCGCAGGGACAGAGACCGCGAGCTGTTCGCTACCTAACTCCAGCTCACAAACGAGGAAGCGCAGGCAATTCTCTCCACGGATTCCGCGATCCCCTCACTGCAGCCCAACAGACCTCGGCCTTTACTTTAATTGCCATGGCAACGGCACCTCTCCGCCACCGGAAATAAGAACCAGAGCACCTCCCCAAACAGTCCGGGTAGAAATCTAGGGCGGTAAATCCCGAGAGGACAGAAACAGCTGTGCCGCTCATCTGTCGGGGTCTGGAATGGCCAGTGTGGAGAGAGAGGGTACTCTGCTGCACTGACAGGGACTGGATGAGGTCCTAGGTCCTTAGCTAGACTCCCCCCACCCCCCGCTTTCCTCAAACACTCGGATCCCTCGTAGAGAGGGAGGGTGTTTCCAGCGGGCCACCTTGTGTGTGACACAGCGTCTGGCGCCCGCAGGCCCGCGCTTTTCAGATTCCAGCGTTTCCCTCCGGAGAAACTGCTTTAGGAAGACGTTGTTCAGTTCCTTTTATCCCGCAGTGGTGCTCTCCTGAATGTCGAAATGCCGTAGGTATCTACCCTGAGCCAACCCATGGTTGTTTTCTTGGGCCCCTCTATGAGTAAGAAGAGTAGATATTATGTTGTTAAAAATAAAAGTCTGTTATTTTACTACCAAAAAATGGGTTTATTCTAAAACAACAAAGCATTGCAATTCGCTGCACGCAAAACCATAGGTAAGTCCAACAAAAGAGAGAAGTTCTTTTATGGAGGAGGAGGAAGGTGGGAGGGGTTATTTTGACCCAAAGTCTGCTGGTGAACAGCCAATTCAGGTTCAAGGTGATGATGACGGTTTCTCGTTGGCTTAGTTGCAGGAGTGGTCTGTATCATGTAGGAGACGCAGTGTACATCTTTCTCTGTTAAGACCTGTAATTAATGATTTTTCGTGTTGAAATTATTCTATTGGGGTCTGTGAGAAGGAAAGCCAGATGTGCGAGGCCGGATAACCCCCATTGCATGCTTTTGGCTTCTGTAATCTTGCTTGCCCCTTGCATCAGCCAACTGCCCACGTAGCACAGCTGGTGGTGCCCCCCCCCCCGCCCCAACCTTTTTCCTTGAGCCCCTGCAGTCCCACCCACCTGTGCAGCTGATAGAAAGTTTCAAAGTACTCGGAAGTTAGCCAGTCATAAAAGAAGGCCAGCGCCAGAGCTCGCGCTCAGCTTTTGGAAGTGCCTCCCCTAGGCCGGAACCGGTGCAAGTGCGTGTCGCTTGTCACTTGTGCCAAGTGTTGGCCTGGAAGCCGACAGCCGCACTGGCCTCTTGAGCCACCGTTGTCGAAGGCCAGCGGAGAAGCCACTCATATCGGGCCCCTGCGATGGAAAGGAAGGGGGAGCCGCAGGTGGTTTCACTGGACCCCGACCCTCGCTGGGCCCGACAATAGTCAGCCACCGCTGCGCTCAAACGGACTCCAGGTGGAACAAAAAGGCCTGTTCCAGGACGTCGGATCGGTAAGTGTCCCCAGGGACTTCAGACTGAGTTCAGGCCAGCCCCTGAGGCAGAAGGGGAACTTGATCACCCCGCATAGAACAGGGAAGCCCTGGGTGGAAGTGTGCAATCTGTTTGAATGTATGTGTGAGTGCCCGTGATCCACGGTTTTGGCTACGGAGCCTGAGTGTGTCCTACCGTGCCATTCTGTGAAGACCTCATAAATGACTGGAGGCAGAATCAGGTCCACAGGGGCCTGATCCAAGTCAGGTGTTTATACTGACCTGCCAATGTTAAGAGGCATCTAATACCTGTGAGGGGAGCAGCCAGGTGAAGGAAACAACCTCTTCCCTCGTATTTGTCCTGCTACACCATACGTTGGGAGGGACCCATTTAGGATACCAGGATGGGGGAAAATTCCTCAAAACCAACTGTTCTGGATTGTATGATTAAGAATTTTAAAAAGGGATTTTCAGGTGACTATGGGGTCAAATTGACACCCCACCCCATCCCCGGGAAATTACGCACGCTCTGTGAATCAGAATGGCCTATGTTCAGTGTAAGCTGGCCCCCTGAGGGCACCCTAGATGTCCCCACAATCTGAGCTGTTTATAAGGTAATTACAGGGGACCCTGGCCATCCGAATCAAGTCCCATTCATTGACCAATGGCTGGAAATAGCCCAGGTCAAACCTCTTTGGATCCGGTTCTGCATTAATAGTAAGGGACAATGTAAGGTCTTAGTGGCGCAGGCTGAAAGAAGACTTTGCAGGAAAAAAAAAACCCACCCCCCATCCTCCAAGAAAATTCAGAAGTCCTTCCATTTCTACCACCATATGCCCCCAGGGCCCCATCAATCAAGGGAGGGGAACCTCACCTGCCTGACAGTCACCCCCTGTCAGTCTTGCTTCTGCCAGGAGCCAGTCTGCTTCAACCAGGGATACCTGAACTGATAGGGACACCTTAGGTCTGTAGCTCCAGGTCCAAGGCCCCAACGGCAATGCAGATGCCATTGCAGGAGACTAGGGGTCCCCAGAGAATAGGCTGCAATGGGACCCTACAAGAGGGGGGGATCAGTTTTCTGCTACCAACTGGTCTGTACTACTGACCTCCTCAACTGGGGACACCACATGCTGCCCTACTCTGAGAAGCCACAGGCAATGATAGATCTCCTAGAATCTATATTCCAGACTTACCACCCTGCCTGAGTCAACTGTAAGCAACTTCTGCTCACCCTCTTCAACACAGAAGAGCCGAAAAATTGTCACTGAAACCAGAAAATAGCTCCAGTCTCAGGTACCAGATGGACAACTAGACATCTGAGATGGACATCCCAACTTGGTCAGCCTCAGCTGACCAGATCGGACTGGCAGGAGCAGACTCTGATTATCAAAGACCAGGCTCTGTCCAACTGGGCCCCCATGAGCCCATGGTCAAAATGAAGGTAGGGGACCAGACAATAGACTTCATCATCAACACTGGAGCTGAACACTCTGTGGTGACAAGGTGGCACCTCTATTGGGTCGAGAAGTCACCATTATAGGAGCCACTGGGATGCAAACCCGGAGGCTATTTTGTGGTCCCCAACAATGCCAGCTGGAAGGTCACCAAATAGTTCATGAGTTCCTGTATCTACCCAACTTCCTGGTTTCATTGTTAGGTAGAGACCTCCTAGCCAAGATGGGCGCAAAAATAGCCTTCATTTTGGATGGACAGATGCAATTGCACCTAAATGAAAAGGCCCAACCCATGACTTTGTCCCTGACGATACCATGGGAAGAATGTACTGGTCAAAAAACCACCCCGATATTAATTGACCTAATCCCTGGGGCCCAACCTGTCAAAATACGCCAATAAATGGTCCCACGGAAGACACGTCTGGGGATCCAGACACACTTGGACAGGCTACTCAAATGGGACTTCTAAAACGATGCCAGTCCCCGTGGAATACTCCCTTGCTGCTGGTGAAAAAGCCTGAGACAAATGATTACCGCCCTGTACAGGATCTAAGAGCCATTAAAGAAGCAGTCATCAGCCTGCATTCAGGGTTGCCTAACCCATACACTCTACTAAAACTCATACCCTCTAAGGCAGGATGGTTCACATGTCTAGATTTAAAGGACGCCTTCTGTCTCCAGCTAGCACCTAACAGCCAATCCCTATTTGCTTTTGAATGGGAAAACCCTACCACAGGGGCAAAAGAACAATTCACTTGGACTAGATTGCCACAAGGATTCAAAAATTCACCAACCATATTCAGTGGGACGCTGGCATCTGATTTAGCCAGGTTTCTGAGACAGGACCCAGGATGTGTCCTCCTCCAATATGTGAATGATCTCCTGCTAGCCAGTCCCACACGGACCCAATGCTGGGAGGGAACTGGGGCCCTTCTCAGGCTACTAGCAGAGGCAGGATACCAGGTGTCAAAGAAAAAGGTATAGATTTGCCAACAGGAAATTAAATATTTGGGCTTCAAAATTACCCAAGGCAAACGAATGCTGGGAGCCGAAAGGAAACAGGAAGTCTGTGCCATTCTGGTTCCCACTACCTGCGGGCAGGTCCGCTCCCAGTTTCTGGGAGCAGAAGGATTCCGTCAGATATGGATCCTAGGCTTCTCAGAGTTGGCCAGACCTCTATACGAGACATTAAAGGCGTAAGGAAGGGGGGCGCCTGGGTGGCTCAATTGGGCATCTGACTTCGACTCAGGTTATGATCTCACGATCCATGGTTTTGAGCCCTGCATCTGGGCCTGTGCTGACAGCTCGGAGCCTGGAGCCCTTTTCAGCTTCTGGGTCTCCCTCTCTCTCTGCCCCTCCCCGACTCACGCTCTGTCTCAGTCTCTCTCAAAAGTAAATAAAAAAAACTTAAAGGAGTAAGAAAGGTCATCCCTTTTCTGGGGCCCTAATCTTTTTTTTTTTCTTTCAGTATATGAAATTTATTGTCAAATTGGTTTCCATACAACACCCAGTGCTCATCCCAAAAGGTGCCCTCCTCAATACCCATCACCCACCCTCCCTGCCCTCCCATCCCCCATCAACCCTCAGTTTGTTCTCAGTTTTTAAGAGTCTCTTATGCTTTGGCTCTCTCCCACTCTAACCTCTTTTTTTTTTTTTTTCTTCCCCTCCCCCATGGGTTTCTGTTAAGTTTCTCAGGATCCACATAAGAGTGAAAACATATGGTATCTGTCTTTCTCTGTATGGCTAATTTCACTTAGCATCACACTCTCCAGTTCCATCCACGTTGCTACAAAGGGCCATATTTTGTTCTTTCTCATTGCCATGTAGTACTCCATTGTGTATATAAACCACAATTTCTTTATCCATTCATCAGTTATCCATTCATCAGTTTAGGCTCTTTCCATAATTTGGCTATTGTTGAGAGTGCTGCTATAAACATTGGGGTACAAGTGCCCCTATGCATCAGTACTCCTGTATCGCTTGGGTAAATTCCTAGCAGTGCTATTGCTGGGTCATAGGGTAGGTCTATTTTTAATTTTTTGAGGAATCTCCACACTATTTTCCAGAGTGTCTGGGGCCCTAATCAAGAAAAGGCATTCACAACCATAAAAACAATGGGGTGGCCTTGCAGGTTCTAATCCAGGAATTTGGACCTTGGCAGAAACCAGTGGCATACCTTTCAAAACAGATTGACTCAGTTGCGGCAGGATGGCCACCTTGTTTTAGGGTTCCGGCAGCCACCACACTTTTAATCAAGGAAGCAGACAAACTCAGGTTGGGGCAAAATCTAAATGTTAAAGTTCCCCATTCAGTTATTAATTACCCTGATGGATGCCAGGGGGCAACACTGGTTAGTTAACTCATGCTCGGATGACACAATATCAGGGACTACTATGTGAAAACCCATGAGTAAAATTAGAAGCCATAAAAACCCTAAATCCTACCACTTTCTTGCCCACTGTGGCAGGGCCCCAAGCGCATGATTGCCTAGAGGTACTTGATGAGGTCTATTCTAGCTGACCCAATCTATCAGACAGTCCCTTACAAATCCTGAACTCATCC
This sequence comes from Panthera uncia, assembly GCF_023721935.1. Lineage (NCBI taxonomy): Eukaryota > Metazoa > Chordata > Mammalia > Carnivora > Felidae > Panthera > Panthera uncia. The sequence continues at coordinate 53,563,543 of NW_026057585.1, forward strand.
TGTTTACGGACAGCAGAAGCTTCATCTCTGATATTGAGGTCATAGAGGCAAAGCCCCTTCCACAAGGTTGGTCAGCCCCAAGAGCAGAACTGTGGGCCCTAATGAGAGCACTAGAACTCAGTAAAGACAAACAGGCCAACGTATATACTGACTTGCACTATGCCTTCACCACTCTACATATACATGGGGCTCTATACAAGGAAAGAGGAGTTTTGACTGCAGGAGAAAAAGAAAAAATTGGGAAGAAATCCTAAAACTATTGAGGGCAGCCTGGGAACAAGGGAGATAGCAGTCATCCACTGCAAAGGACACCAACAAGAAAAAGACTCAGTGTCGGAAGATAACCAACAGGCAGATGCTGCAGCTAAACAAACAGCGGGAGAACAAACAACACCCTCAAAAATCATGGTGGTCCTAGAACTGCCAACTTCCCCAAGGTACACAATCCAAGAAACAAAATGGGTACAACAGGAAAAAGGAAGCCAGACCAAAAAAGGATGGTGCATACTTCCAGACCAAATGGTCCATATACTGGAGCAACTAGCCCACCAGGTGGGTCTCCAACAGCATGAGCTAGCTCATCCATGTAGGAAAAACTGCCCTTGAAACCTTATTGAGCTGATACTGTGTAATTGCTTGGCTCCCGTCCTTCTGTGCCTCAGTCTCTCAAGGTGCCTCCTCTGCACTCAAAATAACACCAAATAAGGCCCTACTGAGCCCATGGGAATCCAACACTGGTCAGGCACCCTTCGAAGATTTGGAGGTAGATACTGAAATAAGACCCAGTGGAGTATACAAATTTCTTCTGGTATTCCTTTGGATGGCGAAGAACCCTAGCTATCGCGTTCCTCCCTTTGATGTCCCTGTCCAGCAGAAAGGAACCAGAACGGTCTTTGCCCCTCTTCCCATGGCAGCAAGGGGTTCCCCAGCCCCCACAAACTGAATTTCTCTAAGAGTGCTACAGCAGCTTAAGAATCAAGAGGGGGGAGTGAGAAGGAAAGCCGACAAGAGCACATAAAGAAGGCTAGCCAGATGTCCGTGGCCGGATACCCCCCCTTGCATGCTTTTGGTTTCTGTAATCTTGCTTGCCTCTGGCATCAGCCAACTGCCCACATAGCACAATCGATAGTGCCCCTCCCCCACCCCCTGTTTTTCCTTGAGCCCCCTGCATTCCTGCCCACCCGTGCAGCTGATAGAAAGTTTCCAAGTACCCAGAAGCTAGCCAGGCATAAAAGAAGGCCAGTGCCAGGGCTCAGGGCTCAACCCTTGAAGGTGACTACATTGGGCTGGCATCAGTGCGAAATAAACAGTCTTTTCTGATTCTCCCGAGTGTATGTCACTTGTCTCTTTCTGTGTGCTGATTATTTGCTGTAACACTGTAGTTGACAGTTCTTCCTATAACCAATGTTCAGGGTTTGAGTACCCCTTGTAGCCTCCCCTTCTGTCCTCTGTATTCAACTCTAGTGGGCTTTCCCTTTATTAATTTTCACATTTCTTCCTTTTGGTCAAGATCCTTCTCCAAAGTCATCGCTGATCAAGAGTCAGGTTTTTTGGGGTGCCTGGGTGGCTCAGTTGGTTAAACATCTGACTTCAACTCAGGTCATGATCTCACAGTTCGTGGGTTCAAGGTCCATGTCGGGCTCTGTGCTGACAGCTCAGAGCTTTGAGCCTGCTTTTGGATTCTGTGTCTCCTCCTCTCTCTGCCCCTCCCCTGCTCACACTTTGTCTCTCTCTCTCAAGAATAAATAAACATTTAAAAATTTTTAAAAAGGGGCGCCTGGGTGGCTCAGTTGGTTGGGTGTCCGACTTCAGCTCAGGTCATGATCTCACCGTCCATGAGTCTGAGCTCCGCATCGGGCTCTGTGCTGACAGCTCGGGGCCTGGAGCCTGCTTCGGATTCTGTGTCTCCCTCTCTCTCCACCCCTCCCCCATTCACGCTCTGTCTCTCTCTATCAAAAAATGAATAAACGTTAAAAAAAATTAAAAAGAGGTTTTCTTAATTCGCTGGCCTTTTGACCCTTAGTGCCAGGAAAGATCTTTCCTGGGTGATGTCACACTCTGGAGGGGAATTATATAGATTGGAAACCTATTGAGGTCAAATTTGAGTGACAGGGAGGGGTAGTAGGGAGCATTCTCAGGCAATTACCGTCTGTAGTCCATACTTATCAAGATTGTAAGCACTGGAGATAATCTTATTGGGTACATTGTTTTCACAAAGATTTGATAGGCAGTAAGTACAGAATCAAAATGACAATGCCAAATTGTGTGATGGTTCTAAACCAGGATACTCGGTCTGAAAGTAGGCAACCAGAAATATTTATTGGCACTTGTTCCAACATAGGGGAGAAGAGTTCCCCATACGGAGGCAAACCCAGAGACATATATACCTCCTGAAAGTCCCTACTCAAAGTGGTTATGAAAGCAGAATGGTGATTCCTGCAAGAGCACATGAAAGAATTAACCTAATGCATTTGGGGAGATACAGTGCAGGTGTAAACGTGAAACAATAGTTGGTGGCAAAACAGCGAAACTTTAAAGACCTTTAGAAAGTATTATTATCTCAGAAGAACTGTTGGAACCAAATGTGTTATTAATAATACAGTCAAGTTGAAAATTCAGAAGCCATGAATTTTGGACAAGAATCCAGAGTCAGTTAATAGTCCTGATGAAAAAGAGTTTCTTCTGTGAATCCTGAATCTTCTAACAGGCCTGGTCCGGACATTTTGGGAAAACTGTCACATCGGATGTTGTCTACTTCAATTCCAGGAAATCTTTCTGATCATATGGTATGCAAGTCCAGTCAGGGTTTGATGCTTCCTTTAGATGTATCACATGAATCCAAGAGTCCATTCCCTCAGGTTTGGCAGCTCAAGGGTTGGCTAACACTCTCTGATAGGGGTCCTTTCCAGCAAGGTTGAAGAGAGTCTTTCTGGAGCTGTTTTTTTCCAGTAGATGAAATCTCCAAGCTGCAAGGTGTGATGCTTAAGTTTCTCATCTCCTGGGAGTGAGTGCACTGTGAAAAGATTGCTGTACCAAAGCATGGTTAGTTTTAATAGAAACAGACTTTACGATATTGAAGTATATCTCCTTTTGTCAACTGTGGATCAAAAGAATCATGAGCCAAGCGCATTGGATGTTCTGTGACTATCTGAAAGGGTGAAAGTCTATGAGTTCCCCAGGGAGTGAGTCTGAACTTTAGAAGGAACAAAGGCAGTGGTTTAGGCCAAGGTATTTAAAGGATTTCTACAAATTTTTCCAGTTGAGTCTTAATAGTGCCATTAGTGTGTCTCACTAAGCTTGAGGATTGATGATGGTATGCACAATAAAAGTGGTGTAAAACTGACCACACAACACAGACTTGTTGAAGTACCTAAATGATAAAATGGGTTCCCTAATCGCTCTGAAGTTCAACAGGGGTTCCCCAGGTAGGGATAATTTTTTTCTAACAGAATTTTGGCCAGAGAAGAGTCAGTGGCCAGTCTACAAAGGAAAATTTTAGTCCAGTGAGAAAACATACAAACCATGACTAAAGCATATTTATAGCCATGAGATGGGGAAGCTGTATGAAATCCATTTGTGAAAATTGAATGGCCTGTGAAGTAATTTAAAGTGTTCGAGAGCCATGCAAACAGGTTTCCCTGCATTGTGTTTTAGACAGGTGAGACAAGTGAGGGTAGGCACTTTTTGTGACCTTATTGGTATATCCCCACCAATATTGGTTCATTAACACTACTATTTCATTAGTAGACCAATGATTTCATGTGTGCACAGTGGTAAGTAGTGGAAACTTTAGGATTTCTGGTAAGGCCAGGTTGCTAATTGGTCCAGGCCAGAGTTTTCTCTTTTTATCAAACCAAGAATTATTAGATTTCCAATTGTTTTCCTTTTCTGGGGCCCACTGTTGGATATCTTTGGTCAGTTTTTCAAAATTATCATTTAAGAGAACGTCCCTTTGGACCATGACAGAGGTTTGACTATTGGTTTCCTTGAGAGCATCATTTTTGGCAGAAATGTCAGCAAGGTGGCTTCCTTTGGCCTCCAGGGAGTCAAGTTTAGAATGCCCAGGACCTTAATAGAGAAGCCAACAAAAGTATGGCATCTAATAAATTTCAGACATAGGAACCATTTTTAATTTTATCCCTATTGGAGGTAAGGCAACCTTGTTTCCATAACCTTCCAAAATCATTAGCTACTCTGATGGCATACGGGCTATTGGTATAAATATTTGCAATTCTACCCTTGGCTAAGGTACAAGCTCGAGTAAGGGTGTATAACAGCCTGTCGGGCCAAAGTAACCAGAGGTAAAGGTGCTAACTCAGTGACTTTGAGGGAGTTGCAATAACAATACCCGGCATACTTACCATTTTCATCCTTTAAATAAGAACCATCAGGAAACCATGAAAAGTCTGTATTGGTTAGGGGAGTTTCCTATAAATTGTCACGCAGAGTCAGAAGATGATCTGTCAGCATTCAGCAATCGTGAGGGGTCTTGTCAGTGAAGAAGGGGAGAATAGCAAGATTAAAGTTACTACAGTGAGAAAATTCTATACAGAGCAGTCACAGGAGGATTTCATAGGAGATGAGATGACTAAAAAGTGTTGAGTGTAATGAAAATTAAGGAGGGCTTCTTGTGCATGGGGCACAAAGATGATTAAAGGGGAATCCCTATTCCTTCAGTGGCTTTAACCAAAAGGCAGTGGCAGGAATGGCTCTGAGGCAAGGAAGATAGCCCTGTGCTACAGGGTCTACTTGTTAGCTATAATACCCTTTGAGTTGGTGAGAGTCTCCATGTTTTAGGGTGAATAAGGGTATTCCCTTCACTCTCATACACAAAATGGAAAAAGGGAAGTTGATAATAGGATGTCTGAAGGCAGGGGCTTTATTACACTTTTCTTTAAAGTCCCCAAAACTTGTCTTCCCAATCTTTCCAAATAAGAGGATCAAATTTGTCATTTTTTAGTAAAGCATATAGAGAGTGAGTCATAAGAAGAGTTTGGGGTCCAATTTCAACAGCAACCAGCCTGTCCAAGAAAGTCTCATAATTGGTGCTTTGTTTTAGGTTTGGGGAAGTTCAGGGTGCCCTGAAGACCTCCTGGATCCAAATGTAGTCCTTAATTTCAGGATCAGGTGTCCTAAGTATCAAACCTGGGTTTGAGCAAACTAAGGTTTGTGAAAAGTAAGAATGACTGTCTGTGTAACCCTGGAGCATAACTGTCTAGGTGTATTACCATTCTTCCCAAGTGGAAGCAAAAATATCTTTATCAACTAGAATACTAAAAAAAATGCACTGCAAAGCTGAATAACAGTAAAAACTTTGCTTTCAGTGGGAATAGATGTGAACAGCATATGGGGGTTAGGAAAAACAGGGTGCTGAGGAATAACAGTGTTATTTATTGCTCAGAGGTCCTGAACAAACCTGTATGCTTGGACATTGGGTTTTCTCACAGGTAAACTAAGAGTATTGCAGGGAACTAGTGCAAGGGATAATAAGGCACTGAACCTTGTAATCTTACAGACTTGATGCCTTGGAAGACTGTAGGGTATTGATTAATTCTGGGGAAAGGTTTTGAGAGATCTGTTTGAATCTTGATGGGAGGTGCAATATAGATTCTACCAACACCAGTTGAAGATTTTGCCCATAAAGAGGATGGTAGCTGATCCACTAGGGATGAGTGATCATTGTCCCCAGACTCAGCTATAGTGCCATCAGAAATGGAGCAAATTAAAGATGTCAAAGGGTCATTTAATTTGATTGGCTATTTTGGTTACTCCTCCAACAAATTTTAGAATTATTTCCCCCTTTTGGGAGAAAGAAATTCCAGCGTAATATTTTTCTAAGAAATCTCAGCCCAATAAATGAATAGGGGCAGAGGAAATAAGAAAAGGGTCGGTAGCTCTAAAGCACCTAAACAAAAGGAAATAGGTTCAGAGACAAGAACCTGTTGAGGTTTATTAAAGACCCCCCACTGTTTGAACTGCTTTAGTACCTGGAGGCAGGGGCTGTTTCATGGCAGTGGAGTTAACCATTGAGAGTATAGCTCCAACATCAATAAGGGTAGAGAGATCCATTCCTAATCTGGAGAGTGGTTTCTCCAAGTTGATTAAGAGGGAGGATTGGAAAAAGCCCCATTGAGCCTTGGAGCCCCACCGAGAATTAGGAGGACATTGGAAAGTCTGGCTAAAGGCGTGAAGGCACCTGGAGCCCTTCAGTTTGTAACAGTCTTTTTTCCAGTATGTATGGTGTAAGAAAGTGTTCCAGCTTCATTTTTTTTGCATGTAGCTCTCCAGCACCACTTATTGAAGACACTGTCTTTTTCCCATTGCATATTCTTGCCTCTTTTGTCAAAGATTAATTGACCATAAAATCATGGACTTGTTTCTGGGCTTTCTATCCTATTCCATTGATCTGTGTGTCTATTTTTTTGTGTCAGTGCCACACTGTTTTTTTTTTTTTTTATATATATATATTTTTTTAATTTATTTTTGGGACAGAGAGAGACAGAGCATGAATGGGGGAGGGGCAGAGAGAGAGGGAGACACAGAATCGGAAACAGGCTCCAGGCTCCGAGCCATCAGCCCAGAGCCCGACGCGGGGCTCGAACTCACGGACGCGAGATCGTGACCTGGCTGAAGTCGGACGCTTAACCGACTGCGCCACCCAGGCGCCCCGACACTGTTTTGATTATTACAGCTTTGCAATATAACTTGAAATCTGGAACTGTGATACCTGCAGCTTTTGACAATCCATTTTCTTAATGGTGTCCTTCAATAAGCAGAAGATTAAAATTTAGATAAAGTCTAATTTGTCATTTTTTTCTCTTTTATGGGTATTGTTTTTGTTTCTTACCTGAAATTTTATCTACCCCAGTTGTAACAATATTCTCATATGCTTCCTTTAGAAACTTTGCCTTTTCCACATATCTCTATGTTATATCTCAAATCAATTTTTGTATATAGTATAAGGTAGAAGTCAAGGTTGTTTGGTTTATTTTTCCATATGGTATTCCAGAACAATTTGGAAAGATTTCTCTTTCGTCATTCAATTGCTTTGGCACCTTTATGGTTCCATTTCTGGACTTTCTATTCTCTTCATTTTATCTGTTCTTATGCCCAAACCACACTGAATTCAGAACCACTTTATAGTAAGTCTAGTTAGTGTATGTACTCCAACTTTATTCTTTTTCAAGAATATTTTGGCTGTTATAAGTCCTTTGCCTTTGTGTAAAGATTTTGAATTTGGTTTTCCAATAGGAAAATAAATGTTTGCTGGGATTGACAGGAAATGCAATGTATGTAAAGATCAACTTGGGAGAACTAACGTTTTTAAAGTTATCAAGACTTCAAATCCATAAACTTGCTCCTAGTTAGATCTTTCTTTTCTCTAAGCAACATTTTGTAGTCTTCACTGTAGAAATCTTGAGTGTCTTCTGTTAAACTTATTTTACGTAGTTTTTTAAAGAATTTTTATTTATTTTTTAAATTTATATCTAAGTTAGCATATAGTGCAACAATGATTTCAGAAGCAGATTCCTTGATGCCCCTTACCCATTTAGCCCATCCCCCCTCCCACAACTCCTCCAGTAACCCTGTTTGTTCTCCATATTTAAGAGCCTCTTATGTTTTTGTCCCCCTCCCTGTTTTTATATTATTTTTAAAAATTATCATTTTTTAATGTTTATTTATTTTTGAGAGAGAGATAGACACAGAGTGTGCGTGGGAGAGGGGCAGAGAGAGAGGGAGACACAGAATCTGAACCAGGCTCCAGGCCCTAAGCTGTCAGCACAGAGCTGACATGGGACTCGAAGTCATGAACCGCGAGATCATGACCTGAGCCGAAGTTGAATACTTAACCGACTAAACCACCCAGGCGCCCCTTATTTTATGTAGTTTTTAAATGTGATTGTATATGGAAAAATTTAAGCTTCAGCTTCCAGGTGTTTCTAGCTATAACATAGAAATGTAATTTATTTTTGTATATTCACCTTATGATCTGCACCTTTGCTAAATAGTTCTAATTGCTGTTTTATAAATTCCTTAGGATTTTCCATGTTCGTGACACATCACTGGCAGATTATCAATTTTACTTTTTCCTTTCCAACACTTACACATTTCCTTTCTTTTTTAGAGCTTTGTTAAATAGAAGTGGTGGGAGGGCACATCTTATCTTATAGTCCTAATCTTAGAATAAGTGTTCAGTACTGAGTACAATATATGTAGGTTTTTCATAGGAATATTTCCCTTTCTACTCCAAGTGTGCTGAGTTTTTGTTTTATCATGAATGGGTGTATTCTTTGTGCAACTACTAATATGACCTCCTTTATTCTCTTTTTGAAAACATTAATTGATTTTAAAATATCAAAACAATTTACATTCTTGGTATAAGCCCCTCTTGGACATATGTTTTGTTGCTTTCATATGTTGCTGAATTGGATTTGCTAATCTTTTGCTAAGGATTTTTGATTCCATGTTCATGAAAATGGATTAAGGACCTAAATATGAAATATATTGGTCAGTAATTTTTTAACAATTCTTTTACCATATTTTGGTATCAGGTTAGGTAGTATCAATGTTGTGAGGATTGAATGAGTTGGAATACGTGTATGTGTGTGTGTGTGTGTGTGTGTGTGTGTGTGTGTATACACTTAAGATTGTGTGTGTGTGTATGTACACTTTAAATCTATTCTGATATTCTCTACCTTTTCACTGTAGTCTTTACTGCACTTAGATTTAAAGCTACTATTTTGGAATTACACTATTCCAGTTGAAAACTGTTCTGTTCAGGAATTTTTCTTTTTTGCCCTAGGGAAAAAAAATCTTTTAAGAAATGGGATCCTGGTGATCAAAATGATTTGAGAGTACCCTTCGCCCTGACTTCTAGGACCCCAGCTGGTTTTATATTTAAAAACTGTGGTCCTTTGGGCTCTGGGCTGATGGCTTGGAGCCTGGAGCCTGCTTCTGATTCTGTGTCTCCCTCTCTCTCTGACCTTCCCCCATTCATGCTCTGTCTCTCTCTCTGTCTCAAAAATAAATAAACGTTAAAAAAAAAAATTAAAAAAAACAAACAAACTGTGGTCTTTCCTTAAGTACCTTTCTAACTAAATGGAATGACTTAACAACAGTAATTAAGAACTTCAATGGCCATTATGGGAAACTTTCTATCTCTCCAAAATTACTTTTCTCATAACTGAATTGGACAGCCATCACTCTAAAATTGTCAAAACTGGGGGTGCCTGGGTAGCTCAGTCAGTTAACCATCTGACTGTTGATTTCAGCTCAGGTCATGATCTCAGAGTACATAGGATTGAGACCCGTGTCAGCTCTATGCTGACAGCATGGAGCCTGCTTAGTCCCCCCCCCCCCCCTCTCCCCCTCTCTCCCCCCCCCCCCCCCCCCCCGCTGCTCATGCTCTCTTTCTCTTTCAAAAACAAATAAATAAACACTTAAAGAATAAATAAAATTGTCAAAACTGAATGGGGGGGGCGCATGGGTGGCTCAGTCTGTCGAGTGTCCAACTCTTGATTTCAGCTCAGGTCATGATCCCAGGATTGTGGGATTGAGCCCCTCATTGGGATCCACCTGAGTGTGGAAACTGTTTAAGGTTCTCTCTCTTCCCTGACCGCCCCCCCCCCCCCTCTTGCATGTCTGTGCTCTTTCTATATCTAAAATTAAAATAAATAAAAACTGAATGGGATACCTGTTTTGATTAGTATTTTGAAGCTTCTGAAAGTTATTGGGAATCTAAAATTGCCTCTCTGCAAAATACAGTTTCTAAATGAGGCAAACAAACAATTAAAGAGAGAAACAAAGGCTTCTAAAGCCTCTTTTCTGCCTTCCCCATCTTCTTTGACCCTGAACATGTGGCAGCTGTCCTGTGCTCAGGTTCCACCTCTGGTGCCATTTTTCTTTCACCATCCCCACCTCATCTATTGTTCCCCCATGGTAATCCTTTTGCCAAACTTCCCTTTTCCTCTGAACCTTCCCACCCCCTACTCTCTGGGACCTATTAAAACCTTCCCCTTTATTTATTAAAAAAAAATTTTTTTTTTTAGTTTATTTATTTGGAGAGAGAGCAAGCCTGAGGGTGGGGGGCAACTCTAGGTTAATGTAAGCTTAGGCTGAACTAAGCTATTATATTTGTTAGGTTAGGTGTATTAATTGCATTTTCAACTTGAGATACATTCAACTTAGATGGGTTTATCAGGGCATAACCTACTATAAGTCAAGAAAGGTTTATATATATGTATAGAGAGAGAATGATTAAAACAAATAGGACAAAATGTAAATAAGTGACAAGTCTGGGTAAAGGATAACAAGAACTCTTCTTCCTAGACTTTTTTTTGTTTAAAATTAGGTAAAAATTAAAAGTTACCCGCAAAAACCTCATCAAATTGTTTTTAAACACACACACGCACACCAGTGGGTGGATTAAACAGTAAATTAGACACAATTGAAGAAATAATTAGACAACTGAAAGAAAGATCTGAAGAAATTGCCCAAATTCACTGTACAGGCAAGAAATCTAAGAAATAAGAGTTTAGAGATATGGGAAATGGAACTAGAAAGTCTAAAATTACTTCTAGATGAAGTCTATAAAGGAAGAGTGAAGGAAAGTCAATATTTGAAGAGATTATGGTTTAGATTTTTCCAGAACTCTTAAGACATAGATCCATACAAGAGACTACCTTAGAGATAAGACTGTCAATATGACATCTTTTAGGAACCTGTATTTAACTACCTTAAACAGGATTGAAGAATCATAAACAATTAAAGGACTTAAATATTTGAGATTGAAGCTTTAAGTTCAAAATAAATACAGTGAATTAAATCATTATATAACTCTTTTGTGCCCATCACTGCGTCAGGCTTTGGGGATTCAAATATGAACAGATATTGTGTTTGCTAGGAATTTTAATTTTTGAGAAAGATAGTTTAACAAGAATGTTTAACCTACCAGTTACCAGAGAGGTTCTAGTACAGGGAGAAAAGACAAACATAGAAATGGACTATTTCAACATGATAAGCTTAGTGAGAGGAACTGCTATAGTGCTGTAGAGTAGAAAGGTCCTTAATGCAAAGTGGACAGTGTCAGGGAAAACTTAGAGATGATTGTGCTAGAATCTCAGGGGAAGGGTAGACATCAATGTGTCATTAAGTTTTATGCTGTAACATATAATACATACAAAAATATTAAAAGATTACCCACTTTCCATATTTAATTCTGGTAAACCTATTTGGCCCCTTTCAATAGATTTTAAAAGGATTAAACTTATGTCCTTTATATGTACGTATGTGTGGTAATACACACATATGTATATATAAGTTTCTCACAAGCAGAAATAGTAATGAATATTTTATTAATGTTCATTTCTGAGAATACTCATTTAAGAATGAAGTTATGGCGTTTCTCACTTTATTTAGCTCAATAACGATCTCATCTCTATTTATCTTCTGGGATCAATATTCCCGTATATATCCTTTTACTTCTGTAAGAATTCTTTAGCTAATTCACTATTAATCTTTTAATAAGGAAGATGTTGACACACACACACAAATATGTTGCCCAATAACTGGTTATGGTTTTGACCCGTTATTCATGAAGGATACAGAATTAATCATTTATTTAGGTGCTCTCACATGGTGACCATATTTCTACATGTAATAGAGTAATATTTCCCTCTGCTCACCCATATGTGATAGTGAATTATTGTATCACCACCATGAATGTTGAACACAAAAGAACACAGGCCTGAATGAAAGGAATAATATAAAAAGGATATAGGAGATTCTTCTCCCTTCTTTTCTCATTCTCATATATAGAATAGAAAATAAATCATTTCACATATATCAATTTACACCAAAGGAGTCACATGGGATGTGAATTTGGCCAATGCCTTTCATCAAAAGATTTCTAAGCATCTCATAAGCATACTCAATAATCCTTTAAATGCTCTTGCAATATTATCATCACATTATAGTGAGAAGTAAATGGAAGCACTGGCATAGTAAGTGATATTTTTATCTTCCATTCAGAAATTTCCTACTAGTTTACAGGCCAGTATTATTATCAACTTTATGAAGCTTAGTGAGATTATGTGATTTGCCCAAACTTAGGGGAGGAATTTGGCATACCATCAAGGCTCTCTGAGTCTTATCTGCTTTACTAAGTTTATCTCTCTCCCCACACATACAATCTCTCAGTTCTGCTACTCAAAATGATATTTAGTGTTTTAAAGAGAAGCTCAGAGCATGTAATTTTGTGTTTATGAGGTGTCATTCCTGGTTCTTAATTAGAAATCAAATGAAAGTTCATATTTTCTAGAGTAATTTCTTTAATATTGTCACCAGTGTTAGTAATGTATAATGAAACTCTCTGCTTATTCTTTTCTGACAGAATCAGATAATCCTATTCAGGATACTATCATGTGATAAATTAAATAAAATAGGGGAGGATAGTCTTAGTAATATGACTGATCCTACAAACATAGTTACTTTCTATTTCTCTTCATATGAAATTGCCTGTCAAATGTATTTATCTTTCTTAAATGCTGAAGAGCAAAATGCTGGTAGCAACCAGGATTTTGATCCCAATGAATCTAAACTTAGTATACCTAAAAATGGAGCATAGTAGTTAAATTATGGGCATAGGTATAAATTTGGGTTAGATTGAAAGTAGAGGGGCGCCTGGGTGGCTCAGTCGGTTAAGCGGCCGACTTCGGCTCAGGTCGTGATCTCGCGGTCCGTGAGTTCGAGCCCCGCATCGGGCTCTGTGCTGACAGCTCAGAGCCTGGAGCCTGTTTCAGATTCTGTGTCTCCCTCTCGCTGACCCCCTCCCCTGTCCATGCTCTGTCTCTCTCTGTCTCAAAAATAAATTAAAAAAACGTTAAAAAAAATTAAAAAAAAAAAAAGAAAGTAGAAAGTAACCTGCAGAGGTTATAAGCAGGGGAAGAAACTAGGATACAGTAGATAGGTACCCATTTTAAAAAGTATTTTTAAACTGTGGTAAAATATACATAACAAAATTTACTATTTTTTTACTGTTTTTGTAAAGTTTACTATTTTAAATTATTAAGTGTACAGGTCGGTGGCATTCAGTATATTCACATGTGCAACTATCACTGTCATGTATCCCTAAAACGTTTTCCATCTTGCAAAACTGAAACTTTATACCCATAAAACAGTAACTCCCTATTCACCCTTCCTCCCAACCCCTGGCAACCATGCTCTATTTTCTGTGTTTATGAATTTGACTACTTTAAGCACCTCATTTGAGTGGAATCATATAGTATTTGTCCTTTTGTGATTGACTTATTTCACTTAGTATAAGGTCTTTAAGGTTCATCTATATTGTAGCATATGTCAGAATTTCTTCCTTTTTAAGGCTGCCTAATATTCCATTGTATATCTGTGGTACATTTTGTTTACTCATTCATCTGTTAATGGACACTTGCATTGCTTTCACATTTTGACTATTGGAAATAATGCTGCTATGAACATGCGTGTACAAATACCTGTTTGTGTCTCTGCTTTCAATTCCAGTGGCTATATACCCAGAAGTGGAATTGCTGAATCATATGGCAATTCTAGATTTAATTTTTTGAGGGACTGCTAGACTGTTTTCCACAGCAGCATTTTACAGTCCTGCCAGCAGTGTACAAACATTCCAGTTCTCCATACCGTAGCCAACAATTTCTGGGGGGTTTTCTGGGTTTTTGATAGTAGACATCCTAATGGTTGTGAAATGGTATCTCACTGTGGCTCTGATTTGCATTTTCCTAATATTGGGAATGTTAAACATTTTTTCATGTTTATTGGCCAGTTGTATATCTTCCTTGGAGAAATGTCTGTTTGATCATTTGCCTTTTGGGGGGGTGTCCATTTTTTTAAACCAATGTAGTAACCACAAAAGCTGCTTATAACTTGATAGAAGTCCCAGAGATATATCATTTTTAATTGCCAACGAATACTGGTGGCAAGTGAGTAAATACTTTAGGAAAATATTGCTTCCATATATCTAATCAAGTTTTGTATGTTCTTCCTTTATAATATGCTTCAACCATCTCTTCCTCTATGTCGCTATTAACATCATCCTCTTACACCTAACATAATTTCATGCTTACGCTACAGTTGTGGATAAAAGAGCGGTTAAAAAAAAGGGTAAAAGCATGCTTAATTTAATAATATATTTTGTCAGTGGGCCCAATTCTAATAGAATAGTAAAGGTAGATTGTCATAAAATCCTCTGGTAGGTTTGCTGTTCTTTACCTCTTTAACTCCTCCCCTTCAATTCAACAAAGATTTATTATGCACAGGACCTGAGATCTGCGTTTCTTCCCTTCAAGCTGTGTGATAGCGGGCATGTCACACCACCTCTTCCTTATTGGATGAACTGAGTGATTTCTTAGCCTTCTTTTCATGATTCATGCAAATATTACCAGGTGTTGGTTTGGATCCCTGAATTATCTGAAAGCCATATCATCCACAATAAATTATGTTTTTAGAGTTATTATAGAAAATAACAGTCTAACTTTTCTTGTTTGCTTTTATGTATTTCCTTGGGCCTCTTAGATCAACACTAGCAACTAAACTGGAAACCTTTTAAATCCAAACATTAGTTACTTTCTGTAAGAATTAATCATCAGCGTTAAAGCAATAATATTTTGAAAGTTAATATCAGGGTCGGGTTTGTTTCCTTCTAATGAGCAGTATTACACCTTAATATTTAAAAACAAAGGATAGTTAGCTAAAATTTAAATTAAAAATTAAAAAAAAAACAAAGGATAAAAAATGCTGTGCTGTGTATTTTAAGTTTTGAACTCTACTTCTGAAATTTTATAAAATACTGAAACATCTCACACACCTGAATAGGGTACTACATATTCCAAAACTACACACACACACGCACACACACACACACACACACACTTTTTTGGATCATCTGCCATTTTTATTTGTTCATAGCTCTAGTCTCTTCCTGCTTCATTGAAAATTCACATTAAATTGATTTCAGGTGGATTCTAAAAGATACAAGTAAATTTTAAAAGTGATTTAATCAATTTCAAATAATGTTATGTGCTAAGCTAATGTAGGTATAATAGCAAAATTAAGTGATAGATTAAATTTTTGTATTTAATATTTGCTACTCCATAGTGTTTGTAAATTGTCCATCTCTTCTATTTTTTTCTTGTTCTTGTCACTTGTTTGAAAGTAAATAAAAAAAAAACACCTCAATAGTCACTTATTTAAGAATAGTCATTTTCGGGGCACCTGGGCGGCTCAGTCGGTTAAGCGTCCGACTTCAGCTCAGGTCACGATCTCGCGGTCCATGAGTTCGAGCCCCGCGTCGGGCTCTGGGCTGATGGCTCAGAACCTGGAGCCTGCTTCCGATTCTATGTCTCCCTCTCTCTCTGCCCCTGCCCCGTTCATGCTCTGTCTCTCTCTGTCGCAAAAATAAATCAATGTTAAAAAAAAAAAATTAAAAAAAAAATAGTCATTTTCTAAGATGTAAGATTTTTGCTTTTTATAATTCAAATTTTATCATACAATCCTTTTTTTTTTTGCTTTATGCTCAAATTCTCTAATATTTTAGATAACGTAATTTCTGTTTCTCAGGGTTCAAAGTACTTTTAACGCTGCATTTGTCACTGGGAAAACTGGTTTTAATTTATATTGACCTTTTTCTCCTTTGAGCATTTAGTCTGCATTCAATAAAATGTTGATGACTGCTCTTTAGAAGACAGCTGTACGAAATAAAGTATTATAAATATTCAGCTTTCCTTTCTAAGCATTGTCACCAACAGCTGGGCATCCAGTTTAGCAGAACAGATTTTGCACAGAGAGAGCCTGGCATGTTCCTGAATCAGTTTAGTGAGAGAGACAAAAAATAGTTTCTTATGGATTGGGGACTTATAAAGACATAGAGCATCTGTTCCTCAGTTAAGTCATAGTCTGGTAGCACTGAATCATGTTTAAAGCTAGAATAATGGGCAAAACTTTTTTCACCTTGTTCATACCTTTATTTTAATACCTAGTACATTATTTCTGCAAATAATATACTTTCAACATCTCCATTAAGGGTGTATAAATTATTTTCTCCTTATGTATAATTTCTCAGTAGTGGTATTTTAAAACAAACAGATTAATTTTTACTAAGATTATTTCATAATATGACTTTAATGCTTGAATTGTACAATAGTACATGTGTGTAGAACCATATATAAAAATCCATTTAAATATTTCATTACAATTCCATATTGAAATACGCTATTAAAAAACCCAGTTTCATAGCCATGAAAATTGCTTTGCTTTCATCATATGGTATTCTGCTTTAGTTGGCAAAGTAACTCAGAATCTTTGTTTATATTTATTACTCTTAAATATTTGGCTACTTAAAGCATGTAAATCTAAGATTTCTTTAAATATTCTGTTTGCAGTGTTAAGAGATCACTGAAATTGGATCACCTCTTAGAAGCAAAAGTAAGTATTTACTTGTGAGTTTGTAATTGCATAACAAGAATGTATTTTTAATTTTTTGACAGCAAATTTACCTTAATAAATAGAAAATTTTTCAAAAAAAGTGACATAATTGGGATTGGTACACCATTTTCTATATAAAATATTTTTGGTAAATCCAGTGTATTGAAGTTCCTGGCCAGAATAGGGTTTTCATTTAAGAGGCAAATTATTTAGAAACCTTGATGAGATAATTCAGTAGAAATTAATTTACTGTTTGTGGAAAAAGATATTCTGCCTTTTAAATGCTCAAGAA
Organism: Panthera uncia; assembly: GCF_023721935.1. NCBI lineage: Eukaryota > Metazoa > Chordata > Mammalia > Carnivora > Felidae > Panthera > Panthera uncia. Next base: position 53,580,308 of record NW_026057585.1, read on the forward strand.
ACAATATGGAACAATGGCAGTGCTTTAATCTGCATTCTATAATCTGCTAAATTGAAATAAAAACATTAACAGCATTTTTATATCAAAAATGTAATTACCTCCTTCAGCTATGCTAGCATAATTAAACAATAAAATACTAACACTGTAATAAATTTCACCATGGTTGTCACAATAAAAATAAAATTGTACTGTTGCTATTACTTTTTGTAAATCTAGTCATAGTACATTTCCCAGTGCCAGCATATCATGACATATGTTGGTTTATTATCTTTTCATACCAACTATGGAGCTAGATACAAATACTAATACTGAGATACTTATGGCCTCAGTAATCTTAAATGCAAGTAAATTGATGAGAAAGTAAATTGAAACAAATAGCTAGTCAATAAATGGCACCCCTACAAAATCCCATATGAGAGTGCCACTTTAAGAAATGGATGTTATATGGAATTTCTCTTTGGAATACTCACTGATATTTAACAATTTACCATTTTAAAAACTTCCTAGATGCTTTTTTTTAAAAATTTAAACAAAAGTGGCAATATAATGCAATGCCACTAAAAAAATCATTAGCAGTGTAATTAGCAATTTAGAGTACCATTATCCAACTTGTTCTGTACAGAATGCAGCTGTGACTGTAATTCTGCATCTGTTTCTTTGGTCAGAATGGTATTTTGGTAGACGAGTAGTCCAGCTTGAAATGAAATACTGTTCTTTCCTGTCCCCAAACCATTCTTTGGGATATGGTAACGTTATTTGAATAGCAAAGAATAGCTATTTAGGAATTCATCCTTTTTATGAAGTACAGTTGTCATCATGGCAGGCTTTCTATCCATTTTTACTCCAGATTAGGATGTGTCAAGGTAGACAGCACCACAGCTAATATCCTGTATTAGAAAAATACATTGTTATGTTTGGCCCAATTCTATACCTTTAAACCAAAGGGACTTAGCTAGCTTGACTTAGCTTGGTATCACATGGCCACCACTTGCTAAATGCAGGTTCCTGGCATCTAATTTGGGCCTTTCTTCAACATTTCTATTTTCTGACCTATTTCTGGTAATTTCTGCATTCGTACTCTTGCCTCATCATTTGCAGCTCTGTTTGCATGTTAGAATGGACAGCTTTTGCTCTGGTGCTAAGTCTAGCTAGGATTCTGTCTTTAGCTACATTTATGCTTCCATCCACTCCACTTTGCCCTAGAGCAGCCTGGCTCCACAAATCTACCCACAAGTCAGTGATCCTACTGAGGCTGCCTTTGCCCATGCAAAGGAAAATCAGACATTTAAGACTTACACCTGTAATTCTAAGAGTACCTAATTGCTATAAAACTACAGAGGAACTAGTAGTAACTTTATGGTCATTTTGCCTTACCAGTATGATACTGAAGGAAGAAGACTGGTATCCACAGAAAGGAGATGACTCTTATATACCAGTTGCTTAAACTGGAGCCTACTCATTCTAATCTACTGCTGTTTCCTCTCTCAGAGATGTTCGGAACTCCCAAATCCCGTTGTTCCTAAAGCAGCTACAGCCCTTCATGGAGATTAATGCTCCATGATGTTAGGACAAATCTGCAAAAGTCATTTTCCTTATGAGTCTCCTAATGGGGAAAACAGAGGTGTGAATCATACCCTGTGACCTTCCTTTAAAATCTAGAATGTATACTGCAAGTACCATTATTTGCTGGACCTTTCAAATTATTGAGGGTTGGTGAGGAGTAAAGAAGGTTCCAGTTTATCATTACCTACAGTATTTGAGCTGCTCATATTGCCCTCCTAGCACTGTTTCTAGACGGATTTTTAGAAATAAAGATGAATTATTTATTACAAGCTGCTGCTAATCGCAGTTCAGATGAATTTGTAGGGACAACTGGCCGCCTGGTCATATACCTAGTCTCATTCAGGCCACCTCAGAGAAGGAGTGGAATAAATAGATTGTAGAGATGGGAAGAGAAGGAACATACTTCCTACCAAGGCCGACTCAGTAGGCTTGCTGCTAGAAGGAATAACAGTGCAAGTTTGGGGGGAGGTTTGTTAATTTAGACATGGGTGCCCAGGCTAGATTACTCTGTTACTATTGATTGGTAGAACACTTCTAAGTCTCATTATTCCTAGCACCTAAACTTGTCTTATCTCTGAGACAAGGTTTCTGCTGACTCCTGAAATTAGAAAGAACTTTGAATTTCAGGGCAGTAGGAGATTTTATAGCTCACAGTCTGCAGTCTTACTGATCTGGTTCAAATCTACTTTCTTCTCTCCCTCCCTCCCTCTCCAAGCTGAGCGTGGAGATTCTCTCTCTCCCTCTCCCTCTGCCCCTCTCCTGCTTGCACACATACTAGTGTGCTCACACACTCTCTCTCTTAAAATAAATAGAACTTAAAAAAAAAAATGAGGATCCAAACAAGTTTTATACATTGTAATGTTTCTTATAGATCTTAAGTATTTTTAAATCTTGTTAAACTTCACCTTCTTTTTTTTTTTTTTTTTTGTACAGTAATTTATTTTGAAAAAACTGACGTATGTGTTTTATAAGCATATTCCACATTCTGGAGTTAGTTGATTCTTTTCTTGTAGTGTCCTTCAAATGATTTCTCTATTCTTCATATTTCCTGTAAAACTTGCAGTTAAAGTTGGAGGCTTGATTAGATTCTGGTTCAAATTTTTTATAAGAATAGTTCATCAATAATCTATGTACTTCCTATTTGCATCCCCTCAGGAGCACAAAATGATCTGATTATTGGGTTCAGGGGTTATCAGCCTGATCTACCCATAATAAAATTCGCCATTAATCTGTCTTCTAATGTTTTTTGTTGTTGTTGAGATGATCACGTGGGTTTTTTCCCCTTTATTCCATTAATATGATGTATTACATTGATTGGTTTAAATCAATTTTGTTTTCACAGGCAAAATCCAACTTGGTCATAATGTATAATTCTTTTTATTCACGTCTTGTTTCAGTTTGCCAGTATGTTGAGGATTTTGGCATCTATATTCACAAGGGATATTGGTCTATAGTTTTCTTTTCTTGTGATATATTTGCCTGGTTCTGATATCAGAGTAATTCTGGCCTCATAGGATGAGTTATAAACTGTTCCCTATTTTTGGAGAGAGTTTGAGAAGAATTGATATCAATTCTTCTTTAAATATTGGTAGAATTTAGCAGTGAAGCTCTCTGGTCCTGGACTTTTCTTTGTTAGAAGCTTTTTGAATATTGTTCCAATAAATTGATCCATCAACTTGCTGTTGATGTATTCTGATTTTCCATTTCTTTATGATTTAGTCTTGCTAAGTTGTGTATTTCTGGGAATTTGTCCATTTCATCTAGGCTATTCTAGTTTGTGGACATAAAGTTGTTTATAGTACTCCCTTAACTCCTTTTATTTCTCCAAGATTGATTTTAATATCTCCCCTTCATTCCTGATTTTAGTAATTCTAATCTTCTTTTTTTCTTTTTTTTCTTTCTTGGTCAGTCTAGCTAGTTTTGTTGTCTCTTCAAAGAACCAACTTTTGGATTCGTTGACCTTCACTATCTTCTTATTGTCTATTTCACTTGTTTTCTTTTTAATATTAATATTTATTACTTCTTTTCTTCTGCTTCCTTTGGGTTTAGTTTGCTCTTTTTCTAGTTCCTGAAGGTAGAAGTTTGGGTTATTGATTTGAGAGTTTCTCTTTCCTCCTTCCTTCTTTCCTTCTTTCCTTCCTTCCTTCCTTCCTTCCTGTTTTTTAAGTAATCTCTATGCCTAACATGGGCCTCAAACACACAACCTCAAGATCACACGACCTCAAGAGTTGCATGCTCTACCAACTGAGCCAGCCAACTACCCCAGCTTCTTTCTTTTGTAGTGTACCTGTTTAAATTTCCCTCTGACTCTGAATACTGCTTTCTCTGCATCCCATAAGTTCACATAGGTTTAAAACAACAACAACAACGACACATAAGTTATTTATTTTGAGAGAGGGGAGCAGGGGCGGGTGGGGGGGAGAGAGAGACAGAGAGAATGAATCCCAAGCAGGCTCTGCACTATCAGTGCAGAGCCTGATGTAGGCCTCAAACACAAATCATGAGATCATGACTTGAACTGAAGTTGGACGCTTAACTGATCCACTCAGGCGCCCCTGCATCCCGTAAGTTTTTATATACACTGTATTTCATTTTTGTTCTTCTCAATGTGTTTTCTAATTTCCCTTTGGATTGGTTATTTAGGAGTGTGTTGTTTAATTTCCACATATTTTTGTATTTTCCAAATATTCTTGTTATGAATTTCTAATTTAATTCCATTGTGATCAGAGAACATTCTTTACATGATTTCAGTCTTTTTAAATTTACTAAGATTTGTTTAATGGTCTAACATATCTTCTGTCTTTGCAGATGTTACATGTGCACTTGAGAAGGGTGTATATTCCACTGTTGTTGGATGGAGAGTTCTATAGATGTCTGCTAGGTCGAGTTTGTATATAGTCGTGTTCAGGGCTTCTGTTTTCTTGCTGATTTTCTGTCTAGTGGGTCTATCTGTTATTGAAAGTGGTACTATAGTTGGATTTTCTATTTTTCCTTTCAATTCTGCCGGTTGTTGCTTCTTATATTTGGAACTCTCTTGTTAGACAAGTGTGTGTGTGTGTGTGGGGGGGGGCAATAATTGTTGTGTGTTCTTTAGTATTGTTTTTTTTTTTTGAGCACCAATAAGTCTTTATTTGTTCATTGTGTTTGTTTGGGGGAAAGAGGAATGGTAAAGGATCAGCATATAGCAAAAGTATAGTGGAAAGGAAAGGAAGTACCCAGTACAGCAAAATCAACCATCGAATAAACACACCCTGGTAATGGGGGTCACCAAAGCCCACGGGAGCACAGTCTTCTGCTGTTCAGTAATGAGAGGAAGATATCAAGGAAAGAACAGATAGGTATACAAAGGAGTACTATTCAGCAATCAAAAGGAACACACTATAACCCCATACAACAATGTATATGATCTTAAAAACATGTTGAACAAAAGAAACCAAAGACAAAAGTTACATACTTAATTTATATGAAGTTCAAGAATAGGTAGAAGTATCTGGATTATAGGAATGAGAAAGTGGTTCTGGGCTAGGGAGTGGAAATTGAGTGGACAGGTGTACAAGGAAATCTGAGATGGTGAAATGTTGTCTATCTTGGATGATACTTGCATTGGAGTATACAATTATCAGAACTCATTAAGCTGAAAACTTAAACTCTGTGCATTTTAATGTATGTAAATCATACTTCAATAAACAGACAAAAATATATTTGAGGTGAAATTCACTTTATATTCTGAAGAATATGAGGATTTATGAAGGAATGATGGGAAACAGCCTTGAAAACATTTCATTAAAATCTTCTTGAGGATTATAGTGCAAGAGAATAACAGAACAGTGTTATCTTTAATATTAAAATTAATATTTTAGGGGCACCTGGGTGGCTCAGTTGGTTAAGCGTCCAGCTTCAACTCAGGTCATGATCTCGCAGTGTGTGAGTTTGAGCCCCGCATCGGGCTCTGTGCTGACAGCTCGGAGCCTAGACCCTGCTTTGGATTCTGTGTCTCCCTCTCCCTCTGCCCCTCCCCTGTTCACGCTCTGACTCTCTCTTTCAATAATAAATCAACGTTAAAAAAATTTTTTTAATTAATATTTTAACATTTTTAAATTGTGGAACAATAATGAACACAAATAGAAACTCCAGTGTATCACCTTTTGAAGCCAATGTTTTATTTTTCCTATTAAAATATTTTTGAGTTTATTTTGAGAGAGACAGTGTGAGTGGGGGAGGGGCAGAAAGAGAGAATCCCAAGCAGTCTCTGCACTGCCAGCACAGAGTCCAATATGGGGCTCGAACCTACAAAGCCAACCACGAAGCCAAACCTGAGCCAAAACCGAGAGTCAGATGCTTAACCGACTGAGCTACCCAGGCGCCCCTCCTATTAAATTTTTTTTTATCAAAATAAAATTTAACTATTATGAAATCCACAGATGTTGAGTGGACAATCCAGTGAGTTTTGACAAATGTATACCCCTGTGTGTCAGACATCCAATCAAGAAATAGAATGTTTCCATCACCACAGATCTAATATATTGGTTATATTCTTTCCCTGCTGTCCCTGGAAGATCATGGAGGTTAGTGCCAAATGCTTTGGTTTTCATAACTACTATTACAAATAACAACAAAACCCCAACATTATTAGAACCATTAAGGATGATAATTGTGGCAGCTGATAAGAAGTTAGTTGATCTCTGTGACTGTTCTAGGAACCCTAGGCCCAAATTGTGAAAAGTCCCTGAGAGAGCTAGTATTTAGAGTGTTTTAATATAAATTCCATAATAGTACTAGTAATGCATAATAATGTCTTAGGTGTGACATTCCTATGACCTAATTAACCAGTGTAAGGTTATAAAGAATTACCTCTCTTTAGTTGCCCTAATTTTTCTTTTGTTTCTGGTTGCCCACATACCTACAGTACCTGGGTTTTAAATATTTCACCGATAGCATAGGCTAGTAGTTCATAATAATAATAGCAGATCCTTTCCATCATATTTCATCCTAAAAGAACCCTTAGTTAGTACTTTCCAGATGGTTTATAATAGGTAAAAATCAATGAAATACAGGCACCTTTTTGGTAGACTATGCTTTAAACAAAGTGACAAAGCAAGTTACAATTTGTGAAAGATATTGAAGGAGAATGTCATATATTTGAAATTATGAAGTGAACGTTCATTGTTTTTTTTTTTTTTTTGGACAGAAAAATCAATGCCCAAATTTTAGTTTTGCTAACATACAAGGTTTGACCTCTTTACAAAGAGTACAGTGGTATTTGGGCTGATCATAGAATTTTTTTCTTAATAGTGGTGTGAAATATCTCTAAGGACTCACTAAATATTACAAGCAGTTATAAATTATTATAGAATTGTGACTTATTGATTTCTCTTTCCTTAATTTTATTCACATCCTGAATTCTTTCCCTTCTCTAGCTAAATCTAGGCTTCTCACTTTTTCTTTCTTTGTTTTCTACAGTATCTGGTAGCTAGCCCTCCTTATTGCTGAGTGGAAAGAATGCTGAACTTCTCGTTTAGAAGCTCAGTCTTCCCTGAAATCCCAACCTTCTTAACTGTTCTTGGTGTGGGTTAGGTGGGCTCTAGGATCACTTTTAAGCATCTTCAGGGTTTTAAAGTTAGAGGACCTTGGTAAAACTTTAAGAGGAAAAAAAATCTTAGAGAGGTAAGATTATGCCCTTATGTGTATCCATAGTCAGTTATATAAAAATGTGTTATTTATTGAAGAATATTTAGTGGGATAGTAGGGGACAGTAGATTTTCATTTTTCCCTCTTTGTATAGTAATTGTAGACAGACATTTTTCCTTTTAACCAACACAGATGGCCAAAAAAAAAAAAAAGAAAGCAGAAGAGAAGCCTCAGTATTTTAAGGTGAGGGGAAAAAATACACACACACACACACACACACACACACACACACACGTATGCACACAAAGACTTATTTTATGAAAGCTAGAAAATGGTTTTCAAGGAGAAATGTATGATCTATAGTTGTAATGTTTAGATATTTGGCAATTGGAAAAAATAATTTTTGGTAAAATAGGAAAACAGATAGACATAAATGTACATTAGGGTAGTGACTTTCATTTCTTGTACATACACAGTGAAATAGTTCTGGGCAATAAATTCTTGGAAAGGTAGGGTAGAATTGGATAAATGTCATAGTTTATGACTGAATACATATAAACAGGTGAAAACTCAAGGTGGAGTGGTAATAATAACCACCTGATAAAGAGACTTAAAACCTTTTCACCTTACAAAAAAGATTGCTTTAGAGTCATAACTTGATATTATAGTTTGATTTTTAAAAAAGGTATTAGTTATATTTGTAGCTACTATGGATACATAAAATAAAGAATGGAATGCCTTTTGTTCCCCCAATACAAAAAAAGTATTTATCATATAAAACCTTAACTGTAAAAAAACAAAAACAAAAACTGATGCTATAGACACTGGAACTAATACCAAGATTATTGAAAAAGGTGATACAGCCACTATTTCTGCCATAGTGTCTTAGAAATAAAGAACAGTTGACAATGAAGAATTATGTAACTATTTCAGGTCAGCTACCAAACAAAAGTTTAATTCTACAATGTTGGCAACATCATAAGCTTTCAGACTTTGTTATGCCCCCAATCCAGCCTATGCCATCTGTATCACCTCCAGATTTCAGGTTTTTCGTACCTTTATTTTCACTTATCTAAACTTCACCTTTCCTCCTTACAAGAATCCTGTAAGATTACTGCAGCCCACCTTGATTTTTCCTTTCCTCTCAGTTTTTGGTAACACCTTTGCTACTGCTAAGACCTCTTCTCTGCTGTTTGTTCAGAGAACAATTTGTTCTCTTTCTTTGTACACATTAGTTAGTAAGTGCTGGGTGATGAGTAAGCATTACAGAAAACAGTTTAAAGGGAATTCAGAAGAACAAGCAGTTAATAGTGTGATAATGGGTGTCGGGAGGAAGTGGATCATAAATGAGGACCTAAACAAAAGAAAGACTAGATCTTGGGGAAGATAAGAAAGAGGGCATTCCAGCTAGATCACAGAATGAGCTGAGGCCCAAATGTGCATAGTCTAAGTGACTGAGACTACAGGGGTCATTTCACATTAGATGAGAACAAATGAACAAATGAATGTATTCAAAGTAGAGTGGCTTAGCCAAGGTTACTGGACTGTTCCTTTTACATCATTCATTCATCCACACATTTTTGAGTTCTAGGGTACAAAGATGAAGAAATGACATTTATTTTCAGGAACTCAAATTCTAATGGGGCAGACAGAAATGTAAACAATTATTAAAATTTACTGTCTCCAGGGGTACCTGAGTGGCTTAGTCAGTTTGTGGTTGAGCCCCTCCCTAAGGAATGTGGTAAAAACCTCAAGACAAGGGAAGACAGCCTGGCTCTGTGCTCATGCGCAACATTCCTCTTGACTCTAACATGGACCGCCCAATCGGCCTGTGTGTTATCATATATGGAAGACAAAGGAGCAAAAATTGTACAAAAGGCAACACACACACACACACACACACACACACACACACACACCGCTGCACTCAGGGCTCAGCCTTTTGGGGGTCTTAGCCTGCTGAGCCTGTGTTGGCACAAATAAATCTGCTTCCTGGAAAGAAAAGCCTCAGTATCCCAACACTCTGTGTATGACTGGCCTCAACAAGTTAAACACCCAACCCCTTTGTTTTTAATATAAGGATTATTTTAGGCTGGCTATTTTTTTTTTTTTTAAGTTTATTTGGAGAACGTGAGGGACAGAGAGAGAGGGAGAGAGAGAATACCAAGCAGGCTCTGCTGTCAGCACAAAGCCCAATGCGGGACTTGACCTCAGGAACCATGAAATCATGAGCTGAGCCAAAATCAAGAGTTGTATGCTTAACCAACTGAGCCACCCAGGCACCCCCAAGCACTCAACTCTTGATCATGAGATTGAGCCCTGCTTCAGGCTCCAGTTCCAGCGTACTTAAGATTCTCTCCCCCTCTTCTCTGTCCCTTCTCTGCATCCCCCCTACTCACATGGGTGCTCTCTCTCTCAAAAATAAAATAAATAAAATTTACTATCGCCAGTAAGAGCTATGTGCAAGGTGTATGGGAACACAGAGGAGAAAGCTGCAGAGAGGATTTGCATAGGATAGACCAAATTCTCAAGGCCCTTAAATGCCATACTCAATTGTTTGAACATTATTTTGGTTATCCTTAAGACAAGTCACTGTGTCAGAGCAAATTTGTGAAGGTTTAAGACAGCACTTATCCTTCCTAGGACTTCCTTGTGGATTTTCCTAAGAGAAACTTATGACAGTTTCCCTGGCCTAGCCCCATAATTATACTTCAGGTCCAGCAGACGGCAAAAGTCAGGATATAATTGGGAGAGTCAGTCATCTCTAAACTGTTTGGAAATACCATCTCAGATGGTAGTAAATTTTTAATATTAAAATTTCATAAATATCAAGTTGAGATGCCCTAATTAGTGTGGAGACCTGAAATAGCTACAAAACTTGAAAAAATAGTGTTCACTTTGGAGGTGGTAATGGAGTATATTTAAAATCTGAAAAGAAAGATCAAGGAAAATCATACTGGTTTGAATTTTGCAAGTTTAAAAGACATTCTCAACTAAATGTATTTTTGTCTCAAATTAATATTTATTTTCAGTCATTTGATTCTTCAAAAATCACAAGGAAGAACAGTATTACAACTTACTCTCCAACAACTGGAACTTGTCAAATGAGCCCATTTGCTTCTCCTGCAAGCTCTAAAGAACAAGACCACAAAAGTGAACCATCAAATGGTTAGTTGAACATTCTTTTCCATTTATTGTAATATTTTTCTACTTATTGGCTAAATCAGAATTTTTATTTAATAATATATGGATCTTGCTGCAGCTGATTTTTCTTAAAGAATTCAACATAAAGAAGGCTAGAATATAGGTACTACTTTGGACATAAATGTAAACTTTCTAGGCACTTATTTTAAAATGCTACTGCAGACTTTGTTCCCTTACTGTCCCATCCATTAAACAGAAATTATGGTCTGACTGCCTTCAGCTACTATCAATTACAGTGGTTACAGATACACCCCTTAACAAGCTATCCATCATGTGCATAAATTAAAGGGCATATAATTCAGGTACTGCTGCACTACAGTTTAAGAGAGATACCTCTAAATGTTATTTTTATTCATGTTGTCCGTTTAGTTTTATTCACATTTCGTTTATCTTTATATAGCTTGCTTTTATTTATTATATTTCATTCCCTTCTTTTCCTTCGCTATTTTAAATGGATTTGCAAAAAAATTGCAGTTTTCCACTAGAGGATAGCCTAATTTTACTATGAAATTGTTTATTTTGAAATATTGTTAATTTTGGCCATGCATATTTCTTGTTCTCTGGTAGTTTATTGCTAAAATATTTTTTAAAGATATATGAATCTAGATTTCATAGGTTTAATTTTTAATATTACAAAAAGTCATGAATTAGTAACATGTCAAGTTTCTGTAATATAAAATTCTAAGTAGGCTCAAATTTAATAAAATATATTTTAGATGTGCTGTGATTAGCCTAATTCATATTTTATTGTTTAACATTTATTGAGTGCTAAGAATATACTAGAAGCCACACAGAAACAAAGAAATCTCATTTTACCCAATTTGTTGTAATGAAACCTATAATAAGATCTTAAACTTTTGAATGACTTTTATTTTACTTTAATCAAATGCTTTTTATCTTAAAGCTATTACTATTAGGTTTGCTTTCACAAAAATGTATGAAGATGTATACATTTTCTTCAAGCTCTATCTGTTTTTAATACACTTGATATATCTTTTGTTTAAAATTAAAAATTAGTGCCTTAAAGATGGCACATCACCATACTGAAATGTGAATAGATTTTAAGTGGATACCTGCTCAATTTCCATATTGAAATTAAATATGGACTTAAGGGAACATTCCTTTTGCCTATAAAAAGACTGGTCACGTGATCCCAGTTGACATTTAAGTGGATAATTATCACAGATTATAGTACTAAGTAAGCTCTTTTTTAAAAAGTCATACAGCAAGGGTTCCTGGGGTGCTGGTAATATTCTATTTCTTAACTTACATGGTGGTTATACTGGTTCATTAAACTGTACATATATGTCTTATATATTCTTTGATATATATATCTCACATACAAAAGTCTAAAAATAGAATTCTCTAGGATCTTATATCACATTATGTCATTTGTAATCATTACATTGCTCATCCTGATATGTCATCTTATACACATTTTAGAAATAAGAAAGTCTGACTCTTATGAAGTAATTTAAGTTCCAAATGATCCCATAACTTCTATTAACAATTCTCAGTTTTTAAATATTATACAAAACATAAGGTGCAACTTAAATAAGCTCTTTTATTTAAATAGCATTTTCAAGGGTGTTTTAGGTGCAATTCACTTCCCATCACACTTAGGATATAATTCAAAACCTTATCATGACTTTTAAGGCCATATATCATCTAATACCTGACCACCTCGTCTATCTCATTTTCTACTACCCTTCCCATGTTTACACTACCTTAACCACTCTTACTATCTTGCTATTAATCAATCATGTCAAACTGCTTCCTGCCACAAGGTCATTGCACTTGCATGTCTCTCAACCTGAAATACTCTTCCTCCTAAAATACTCTTCTTTTACGTATTTCTTTTCTTTTCTTTTTTTGTTTTTAAGTTTATTTACTTTGAGAGAAAGAGAGAGAGTGCAAGCAGGAAAGGGGCAGAAACAAAGAGACACAGAATCCCGAGCAGGCTCTGTGCTGTCAGCGTAGAGCCCAATGTGGGGCTCAAACTCACAAACTGTGAGATCATGCATGGTCTGAGCCAAGATCAAGTCAGATGCCTAACCAACTGAGCCACCCAAGCACCCCTTCCTCTGGGTATTTCTAAGTACTTTCTATATACATTTGAACTATGTACTATGTGAACAGATGACTTAATACTAAATTTAAATCTATTTGTACTTCTAAAAGAAAGAAAGATCTGTTTCTAAGTCTTCCCTCTGCATAGATTCTACATGTGGGCCAAAAATAGGGTGAGTGATTCCAGTTTATACTTTTGAGATATGTATATTTATTTACTTATCATTGTATATGTTTCTCACTGTTATATATGTTTATGTGTCTGTATCATTATATTGCTGCCCTCCCCTACTCCTTAGCAAATTTCTCCAAACTATTATGTTTTCGGTGAAGAGGAAGGATGCATCAGACTTAGTATTTAATAATTGAGTGGAAGGATAAACAACAAATTTGCATGGTCAAAGAAAGTCCTTGTGAATTAGACAGTAGATCTGTAGAAATCAGCCAGACTGTAGCAGTGTAATAGCACAGAGAGATAAAGAGATGGAGAATATGATAAAACGATGAAAAGAAATGATGAATAAAATAAGAAGCTCCAACATATGTCAAATAGGAGTTCCACAAGGAGGAAATAGGGAGAATGGGGCTGAGGCAGTATTCTAAGATAAAAGGACCATCAGGGTTTTTTTTATAATTTCAATTTCACAATTAAGGAAAGATGAGAATTTCCAGGTTAGAATAGCATGCTTAGTTTGAGCAGGATGAATTAAAACAAACCCTTACCTAGTCATATCATGGTAAAACTACAGAACATCAAAGACAAAGAGAAACTTTTAAAGGCCACCAAAGAAAAGACATCTAACCTACAAGGGAATGACAGACTGATAGTAGACTTTTCATCTATAGCAATAGATTCTAACAGGAAGTAGAATGATACCAACTAAAAATCACAGCTGATTTTTTTTATTCAGGAACTGAGGATGAAATAAAGATTTTTTTCAGACAAAGTCAGAAAGAATTTACCATTCACACGTACTCCCTGAAAGGACTACTAAAACGTGTACTTACATAAGCAAACTGAGCCTCCAGTAAAGGAATGGACTGCAAAGAGCAATGGTGAAAAAATAAATTAGCAAACTTGGTGGTAAATCTAATTATAAATCTAATTATAAAAATGTGACTACAAACTCCACTGACCATAAAGCAAAAGACAATTTGAGAGATGGAGTTAAAAACAAATAATAGACTGTGATAGCATGGAATATTGATGAGGGAGCAGGAAGAAGCTAAAGTGCTTTAAGATTCTTGTAATTTTTAGGGAGCAGATAGAATATCTGTTAATTGACTTTATAATTGAGTTTTTGTTTACTTGCATGTAAAATGGGGAAAGTAATAATATCTACCCTAGGATTGTTGTGAGAATTAAATAAATTCATATACAAAAAGCACTTAGAACAGTGCCTGACATGTATTTAAGTTTTCAACACGTATTTTAACTGTTTTTATTAATATCTTTATTTATGTTTTAAGAAAAGATATAGGATGTTTAAGAAAACAAAGCAAATATTGGCTTGAAAAAAAGTTATAGTTGGCATAAGAATATTAATATAGACCAAAATAGATTTTAAGGCAAAAAAGCTTTATTGAAGATAATAGAACTCTTTACATAGTGGGAGAAGGGAAGAGTCACTATCAGAAAAAGAATCCTGAAACTATGTACATCTAAAACAAAAACTCAAACAAAACATAACAAAATGGGACAGGATTATAAGGAGAGACCCACAAATCCCAAATCATAGTAGATTTTAAACTACCTCTTTCAGGGGCACCTGGGTGGCTCAGTTAATTAAGTGTCTGGCTCTTGTTTTCAGCTCAGGTCATGATCTCATGATTCCTGGATTCGAGCCCCACATGGGCTCCACACTGAGAGTGTGGAGCCTGCTTGGGATTCTGTCTCTCCCTCTCTCTCTGCCCCCCCCATTCTCCCTCTCTCTCTCTCTCTCTCTCTCTCTCTCTCTCTCCCAAAATAAATAAATAAACTTAAAAAATAGTTTAAGAAACTGATGAAATAGATAAAAAACTTAGGACAGATGTAAACAATTTGAACACAGCTAGCAAGCATGATCTAACAAACTGTGGTCAAACACACACACCTCACACATGATAAAGCATGACAGAACTTTAACAAAAATATAGCCAGTTTGAGAGCACCTAGGTGGCTTATTCAGTTGGGTGTCCAACTTTTGATTTTGGCTTGGGTCATGATCTCAGGGTCGTGAAATCGAGCCCCAAGTTGAGCCCCACACTGAGCACAGAGGCTGCATATGATTCTCTCTCTCTGCCCCTACCTCCCCCTCCCCCCCCAAAAAAAATATATAGCCAGTTTGGAGTCACAAATAAGTCTCAACATACTAAAAATTGCTATCAAATTTTCTGACGAAAATTTCATGCAATTAGGAATCAATAATAAAAAGGCAGCCCTCTAAAAATTTTTAGCCCACGTGTTTGGAAACCTGGAAACTTCTAAATAATTCATTGTTCAGAAAAATCATAAAGGAAGGTATAAAATATTTAAAATGGAATGATAATGAAAACAGAAAACTTACAGGAAAAATTTACACCTGAATACTGCATTATACTAAAACAGTTCTTAGTGGAAATTTTATACTTATAAATGCATATATTTAGAAAGGAAGAATGATTGGGGCGCCTGGGTGGCTTAGTCAGTTAAACAACTGACTTCGGCTCAGGTCATGATCTCACAGTTTGTGAGTTCAAACCCCGCATCAGACTCTGTGCTGACAGCTCAAAGCCTGTAGCCTGCTTCAGATTCTGTGTCTCCCTCTCTCTGCCTCTTTCCTGCTCATTCTCTGTCTCTATCTGACTCTCAAAAATAAATAAACATTTTTTAAAAATTTAAAAAAAAAGAAGGAAGAATGATTGAAAACCCATGAGGCAAGCATTCAACTCCAAAAGATGGAAAAAAATAGAACCTCCCAAAATATAAGAAAGGAAATAGTAAAAGATAGAAACTATTAAATAGAAAATAAGATAATAATAAAGAAAAGCAACAAAATCAAAAGCGGGTTCTTTGAAAAGACTAATCAAATGGTAGATCTCTGGCAAGACTGATTTCTTTTTAAGTGGGAGAAGGGACAGACAATATGTATTTCAAAGGAGCTGATAAATTATCAGTTTAAATATCTGATGAGCAGTTTGAGATATATGAGCCAAATGCTTCTTAATGTGAGTCTAATTTGGGTGAAAGCTTTAAAAACTTACCATTCTGCTTCTCAAATATTAATGTTTTAATAGCTAAAAAGCAATTGATTTTCTCATTGATACCTTTCTTTTCAATAATATAGGAAATATTTTAACAATATATTTCCATACATGTGACTCAATAAAAGTATTTTGAATTTTAAAAAAGGAACCATTAGCATTGTTATTTTTCATAAATTGACCCTCTAAAGAGGTTCCTCACTCTCCACTCTTGTTTAATAATAATAATGCAGTTAACTAAAAGAATAACATGATTTCATTTTCCTCTTAGCCTACAGGCTCTAACTTGATCTGGCAATAACTCTTTTAGAAAAAAATTACTAACTAGTGTGTAATACCTTAGACAAATCACTTGAACCTGTCTGGGTCAAGGTTTTCCTCAACTCATAACTTTTGGTTTGGGACCAAATGATGCCTAAGATGTATGTCAACTATAAAGTGTACATATCTGGAAACAGCATAATACCAACCTAAACCTGTTTAAATAAGTGTAGCATCCTGGTTAAGAGAACAATCTTTGTAGCCAGATGACTGGGTTTAGATCCTAACTCTGCCACTTACTAGCTTTAGGGCCTTGGATAAGTTATGTAGTCATTCTGTGCCTCTGTTTCCTCATCTGTAAAATGGGAATAAGAATGACCAATTCAGTTTTGCAGAATAGTTTATATACGTAACATTTAAATCAGCTCCTGGTGCTAAAAATACTGTGTAAGTGTTAGCCATTATCATTAAGGTCATTGATTGTATTTCTAAACATTGTGGTCTGTTGAAAGTTATCTTCGCTGGTTAGAGAAAGGGCTCCTTGAGCCTTACCAGAAAGTCTAAATACAATTTTGAATATAGTCCAGATTCAGTGATGGTACATTTTTCATCAGTGTATTGTGAAACTCCTTTAAAGGGAGCCACATACACAACTGTTTGTTATGTATAACCTAGCAAGAAAAAGACCATTTATAGTCTGTGGCTCTTTAACATATGTTCATTGTTAATAGAATGAAACGAAATCAAGGAAGTAATCATTAAATAACTGGAATACTCTCTTTTTTTTAAATTTTTTTAGTGTTTATTTTTGAGAGAGAGACAGACAGAGCATTAGTGGGGGAGGGGCAGAAAGAGAGGGAGACACAGAATCTGAAGCAGGCTCCAGGCTCTGAGCTGTCAGCACAGAGCCCAAAGCAGGACTCGAACTCACGAACCATGAGATCGTGACCTGAGCCAAAGTCAAACGCTCAACCAACTGAGCCACCCAGGCACCCCTGAAATACTCTTAATGATATGTTAGAGTCTAAACAGTCTCTGGTAACTGGTCCAAGTGTTATTCTTAGAGATATTAAAACTCCTCCTATTTAACAGTTGGAAAGTATATCAGAAGCATTAAGTCCTTCCATGAGAAGATGGAGATTAATGCTATTGATTGCATTTTATAGGATAAGATATCTAATCCCCTTACAATAATAAAAATGTTTCAACAGGCATTGACCACCTGGTGAAAATTCAAATAAAGCATTCTTTTACTATTTCTCACCTAACTTTATTGACTGATGGTGCTAAAATGTGAAAATTAATTACAAGTTAAAGGAACAATAACTTAATTTTGGAGCTTTATTGAATGCAGACAGCATAGTACAAAATTCAGGAAACTAGTATTAACCTTGAGGCAAAGATTCTCTGAGATAAAGGTTCAATGTGTATCCTGGAATTTCATTTGTAGTTTTCTACAAAACAGATACATTTTTAGCTTGATTTTTTTTTTAAAAGAGATGGATTTTAATAGGCTTTTTCCTCAAAGTTCTCTAAAATCATAAATAAAATATTGTTACTGTTTTTCCCGTTAATTCTTTGTTAAATAAACTCTTACTATTTGGAATTTAGGGATATAGACAAGTCAAATAATAAAAAGTTAATAAACAAGAGAGATAACTAGTACTTTAACACAACTTCTGAATCACAAGATTTTCTTTTTGGGATTTTAAAGACTATTTTGAGATATCTTAGTTACATGATTTTTTTTGAAAGAAGCCGCAGATCCAAAGTAATAATGAGGGAAATTATTGTTCATCAGTTTCTGAACAAACTTAGTGAAGTTATAAATACCAGAGAATAGAAAATATACTTTGGTATAAGTATATTTGGTATAAGTAAACTTACTTACCAAAGTAAGTATACTTTGGTATAAGTATATTTGGTATAAGTAAAAATGAGCTTTTCCTCTAGTAATAGGAGCAAGTAAGAGTAATGGAATAAGAATTAAGTGAAGAAAAAAGAGTAAACCAGCATTGGAAAGTCCGTTCCAGACTACTCTGATATGTTAATAAATTACATTTGAAAATGTAAAGAAATTGCCTTTGTGTTTTCTGTGTACTCGGTTTCATCTGGAAGTATTGGATCCTCCTGAAGTATTACATAGAGCTGTACTGTCCAATATGTTTAGGTATAGAGCATTTAGAAGGTAGATCAGAATCGAGATGTGCTGTAAGTGTAAAATACACACCAGATATCAGACGGTGTGAAAAAGAGAATATGAATGATCTCATTAATAATCTTATATTATTATGTGTTAAAATTATAGTATGTTGTGTATATTGGGTTAAATGAAATATTAAAGTTTATTTCACTATTTTTTTCCTCTAAAGAATTTCACTAGTAGAAGAGTTTGAATTACATAAGTGGCTCACATTATATTTCTGTTGGAGAATGTGAGCTAGGTTTTCATGGTAGATTGTATCAAACAATTTTTTTAGGAAAATAATGAGAATGTTGAGTAAGAGTTCTTGTGCCAGTTGTTGAACAAATGGAACTGCATAAAAATACGTAGAGGTTGTCACCAGTTCTACATTTTATTTTATTTATTTATTTTTTACCAGTTATACGTTTTAAAAAGTGATTTCTCTGGACTGTTTTTCAGTGAAAAGTTTGGATTATTCATTTATTTGCTTCCTTATTCATTCAACAAACATTTATTAAAGACCAGTATATGTAAGACGTTAAGAATCTTTTTGCTAATATGTTCTCAAATATTGTTTGTATTATTGTTGTATTTAAATTATTGTATTATTATACATCAAATACGTTTATAGTATATGGATTACTGTACTATGCAGTACAGTAGGAAAAAATAACTAAATGGGGAGCCTATAAAACAATTATCTATGACTAATATTATCTATGATAATAGTAATTGACCACTAATAAGTGCAAACATCATATTCTACCAGAACTGTAAAATCAAATTTACATTTCAACCCAGCACACAGATCTTTCTAAGAATTTACTAAATCAATATGCATTTTTCAATATGCAGTTAAAATCAGGTACGTTGATTCCTAATATCAAATTTATTTTACTGTGATATTACTAGGAACTCACTATTTTCTAGCTAGAAGCATAGCACCAACCCCTTGTTAACTTTGAGGCAAAAAATAGGGGTGAAATAATATAAACTAGAAACTTTAAAATAATGTTTTTTATTAAACTATCTGATGAAAGTATCCTTCATCTAGTAAAGATTCTTTTTCCTGTATAATGTCCTCATGAATAAAAAATTGAGAGATTGGGGGGGGGGCACCTGAGTGCTTAAGATGGTTGAGCATCCAACTCTTGATTTCAGCTCAGTTCATGATTCAAGGGTCATAAGATTGAGCCCTGCATGGGGCTTTGTGCTGAGTGTAGAGCCTGCTTAAGATTCTTTCTCTCTCTCTCTCTCTCTCTCCCTCTGCCCCTCCTTCACCCCACCTCTCCCACCCCCATGCACTCTTTCTAAAATTTAAAAAGGGGGGGAGGTGGAGATTTGAAAATAAAAAAACAAAATAGCTATTGAAAAGTTACATAATAATGATTTTTTTCCCATAACAAATTGCAGGATACTTTTTCTTTTCCTACTCCCTTTTGTCTACCCCTTTAGCTTCTATTTAAACTTTGGCGAACTAATTCTATTTAAAACTTGACAATTTTCCCTTAACTTTATGTTCTTCTTTTTTACTGTATGTATATAGGAAAGAGGAAAAAAATGAATCACCTCAGTTTAAATGAAAGGAAGGAATCTACAACAAAAGACAATGATGAGTAAGTTTGTTGTTTTTAAAATAATTATACACATGTGTCTTTTTAATTTGTTTTAATTTACACTCAAGTTAGTTATCATATATAGTGCAACAATGATTTCAGGAATAGATTCCTTAATGCCCCTTACCCATTTAGCCCATCCCCCCTCCCACAACCCCTCCAGTAACCCTCTGTTCTCTATATTTAAAAGTCTCTTATGTTTTGTCCCCCTCCCTGTTTTTATATTATTTTTGCTTCCCTTCCCTCATGTTCATCTGTTTTGTATCTTAAATTCCTCATATGAGTGAAGTCATATGACATTTGTCTTTCTCTGACTAATTTGGCTTAGCATAATACCCTCTAGTTCTGTTCACGTAGTTGCAAATGGCAAGATTCTATTCTTTTTGATTGCCGAGTAATATTCCATTGTATATATATACCACATCTTCTTATCCATTCTTCCATCAATGGACATCCGGACTCTTTCCATACTTCGGCTATTGTTGATAGTGCTGCTATAAACATGGGGGTGCATGTGTCCCTTCAAAACAGCACACCTGTATCCCTTGGATAAATGCCTAGTAGTGCAATTGCTGGGTCATAGGGTAGTTCTATTTTTCATTTTTTGAGGAACCTCCATACTGTTTTCCAGAGTGGCTGCACCAGCTTGCATTCCCACCAACAATGCAAAAGAGATCCTCTTTCTCCGCATCCTCACCAACATCTGTTGTTGCCTGAGTTGTTCGTGTTAGCCATTCTGACAGGTGTAAGGTGGTATCTCATTGTGGTTTTGATTTGTATTTCCCTGATGATGAGTGATATTGAGCATTTTTTCATGTGTCAATTGGCCATCTGGATGTCTTCTTTGGAGAAGTGTCTATTCATGTCTTTTGCCCGTTTCTTCACTGGATGATTTGTTTTTTGGGTGTTGAGTTTGATAAGTTCTTTATAGATTTTGGATACTAACCCTTTTTCTGATATGTCATTTGCAAATATCTTCTCCCTTTCGGTTGCCTTTTGGTTTTGCTGATTGTTTCTTTCGCTATGCAGAAGCTTTTTATTTTGATGAGGTCGCAATAGTTCATTTTGCTTTTGTTTCTCTTGCCCCCGGAGACATGTTGCATAAGCAGTTGCTGCAGCCAAGGTCAAAGAGGTTTTTGCCTGCTTTCTCCTCGAGGATTTTGATGGCTTCCTTGTCTTACATTTAGGTCTTTCATCCATTTTGAGTTTATTTTTGTGTATCGCGTAAGAAAGGGTCCAGGTTCATTTTTCTGCATGCAGCTGTCCAGTTTTCCCAGCACCACTCGCTGAAGAGACTGTCTTTATTCCATTGGATATTCTTTCCTGCTTTGTCAAATATTAGTTGCCCATACGTTTGTGGGTCCATTTCTGGGTTTTCTATTCTGTTCCATTGATCTGAGTGTCTGTTTTTGTGCCACACACACATGTGTCTTGAAAGAAAAGGGTCATATTTGTAAAAGTAATAATGTAAGAGAAATAACTTATTTGCAGAAATTAAAAAAGTTTATATCTGAGTTGAAGTATTCTTCTTTTCTTTTTTTAATGTTTATTTATTTTTGATAGCATGCACAAAAGTGCGTGCCCGAGCATGGTAGGGGCAGAGAGAGAGGGAGACAGAGGATCTGAAGCAGGCTCTGCACTGACAGCAGAGAGCCTGGTGTGGGATTGGAACTCACAAACCATGAGATTATGACCTGACACTTAACTGACTGAGCCACCCAGGCATCCCTAAGTATTCTTTTCAAAGAAGAAAATACTTTGTGGTGTATTTTACAGTGTTCATGTGATCATGGTATCTGATATCTTAATTTTAATACTCATTGAGCCCAGTTTCCAAGCCCATGAATAAGAGACTAGCTTAAGGTAAAACTGAGGAAAATGCCCTTTTCAGATTTTACATAGGTGGAAAAGTAATACATTGTCTGGGAACATAATGCCTAACAAAGATCTGGCTCAAGAGCTAGGAACACAATGAATGAAGCCAGCAGAGTAAGGGATCCGGAGGAACCTAGGGGACCTATATGCCAGCATCCAACTGTTTTCATATTGGCCAGCCAGTGTTGCCTTGAATGAAGATATTATCTACAAAAATCTACTTTCCACATATGTTCTGGGAAGAATACTTACATCTATCCAGTGAGGCTGGAAAAATTGAATTAAGCAGAATAGGGGGTTAAATTTTCAAAGTAGTTCATATGTTCAGCTCATTTACCCTTTCTGCTATATGGGCTGTGTGCCACACAATGTGATGGATGGGTAAAGATGAAGAAGATGAAGTTTCTACCCTTTGGGAGCTTATGGTCTTATGCTGTAAGTTCGCGTACCTTTCCAAACTTAGAAAAAGGTTATAAGGTATGTTTCAAAATGTTTTTTAAATCATTTGAGTGGAATTCAGAATGCATTTTCCATACAAACGGGGTTGTAATTTGTGGTTATAACCCCAGAAGTCTATTTTTTCATAATGTAGCTGAACTATAGTATTAGTCTAGGTTAAAATATACAAAAATTGAATGCCATTTAGAGTACAACAAGGACAAAGGGAAGAGTTTCTCAAAGAAATTTTCTTTGTTTGGCATCTCGTACGTTATTGTACCCCTTTAGTCTGTTTTTACTAGCTGCTTTTCCTAGCCATGTTCCCCCAGCTCCAAATCTTTTCATGTACCCTGTCCCACAAATATTTTTGTTGTAAATTACTACTCCTTCCTTTCCCTAAGCAAAGTTCCCATTTCCTCAGTGAAATCAATCTCAACTAGATATTGAGAGACAAGCATTCTCTTTTTGTTTAACTTATTTAGTGTCTTTTTAAATTGGCAAGATATATAGATGTAAAAATCTCAAATTGTCCAAAAGGACATAGAGTGAGAGCAAGTGGCAAGTAACAGTTTTTGAATCATGTATAATCTTATTTTGAAAGCAGATACCTGTGAAACCAAATGAATTTCTGATATAATTATATAAAGTGTAACAAACTTAGGAGTAAAAGTAGGCAGTGAAGGAGGAAATGTTTTGAAACAACAGCAATACCGCATAAGAAGCCAAACTTACCTTTGCTTTCCTCCCAATCAGCTCCTCTTAAGCTACTCTAACTTTTTATACTTTCTTCCCTTCCTTATTTTTCTGAACCCATCAATTTGCTTATATCCAGATTTTTAACAACAGCTCTCATAGTGGTGGGCTTTCAAGTAGCAAGGGAGGAACAAGAACCCTTGTTATGGTTCACTTAGGAATTTGCCTGTATTTTTAATTTCTAAAGATCGCTGTTATTTATGTATGGTACTCCATGACTAGATACTAAAATTAGTGAACTTAAGGACAAGCCAAGATATTTTTCATTAGATAAAAATTATGGCTTGCTGATTGTTTTTTCCACTCATAAAATTATTCAATCCTAGTCAGTAAAGCCATTTACCAGCTTTAGTAATGGGTTCTTCATTTATTCCACTTGTTTAAATTTCTTTTATTATCCTGTAAAGCCATTCTAAAGACTTGGGTTTTTTTTTAATCTTAAATTAAATTGAACATTTCACTTTTGTACATCAATTTTAAATGATCATAGCATTTTATATTTTGTTTTGGCAATTGTGTAGGTTAGGGTTGTCCAGAGAAACAGAACCAATAGCAGATACATATATATGTAAGAATATAATAATAATACAGTATTAATAAAATATAATATTTAAAGATAATAAAATGGTATAGATATAATTCTTAATTAAAATGTATTGATAATGAGATATATATGTGTGTGTGTATATATATATATATGTATATATATAAATACTTGCATATATAGAGATACATTGATTAGGAAGAATTGGCTCATAAAATTATAGAGGCTAAGTCTCACCATCTACCATCTGCAAGCCTGAGACCCAAGAAAGCCAGCAGTGTGATTCTAGTTCAAGTCCAAAGGCCTGATAATCAGGAGAGCTGATGGTATAAATCCTAGTTCAAGAGCAGGAAAAGAGCAGTGTCCCAATTCAGGCAGGCAAGCAGGGCACCAATCCCCCCTTCCTCCACTTTTGTTCTATTTAGCCCCTCAACAGATTGAATGATGCCCACCCACACTGGGAAGATAGTCTACCTTACTTAGTTTTTACTAAGGTGATTATACTGTGGTGATTTTCTAACTCCATCCTTCCTTCTATTAGTCGGCCTTTTTAAAATTCATGAGTTCATAGTGATAAAGGTTTTTTCCTTGCCTTCCCTCTTTCCATATTCTCACCTCTTCTCAAACATTAGATCTTTGGTTCCTAACAGCAGCAATATATTTTCACATTTGCTCATTCTTATCACATACACAAAATAGTTTCAGAATTCATGCACTCATAGGACTACTAAAAACAAAACTGCAAAGCACTCAAGATTTGTTTGCAATCTTTTGTTGTCTTTAATAAGACAACTAATAATACTGTTGACAGTATATAGTCAAATTACTGTTCCAAAACTACTTGGATTAGTTCTTTAAGTTTTTTTTAATTTTAATTCCAGTATAGTTAACATACAGTGTTTTATTAGTTTCAGGTGTACAATATAGCAATTCAAGAATTCTATACAATACTCAGTGCTCATCATGATAAGTGTACTCTTAATCCCTATCACCTATTTCACCCATCCCCCCACCCACCTCCCCTCTGATAACCATCAATTTGTTCTCTATAGATAAGAGTTTGTTTCTTGGTTTCTCTTTTTTTCCTTTGCTCATTTGTTTTGTTTCTTAAATTCCACATATGAGTGAAATCATACAGTATCTGTCTTTCTCAGACTAACTTATTTTACTTAGCATTATACTCTCTAGCCCCATCCATGTTGTTACAAATGGCAAGATTTCATTCTTTTTTATGGCTGAGTAATATTCCACTGTATGTATATGTGTATGTACGTCTTTATCCATTCATCAGTCACTGGACACTTGGGCTGCTTCCATAATTTGGCTATTGTAAATAGTGCTATAATAAACATAAAAGTACATGTATCCCTTTGAATTAGTGTTTTTTTATGCGGGGGGGGGGGGGGGGGGGTGGGTAAATACCCAGTGGTGCGATTACCAGATACTAGGATAGTTCTATTTTTAACTTTTTGAAGAACTTCCAAAAACACTGTTTTCTACAGTGGCTGCACCAGTGTGCATCCCCACCAGGAGCACACAAAGGTTCCTTTTTCTCCACATTACTTGGATTAGTTGTTTGTTTGAAGAGTTATTCATTTCAAGTGGTTAGGTTCTCCTGTTTCTGTTTGTACTCAATTTAAATATTCTCATCTTTTTTTATTTAATTTCACTCTTTAACTCTGTAAAACATTAATATGTTCCAAAAGCCAAAACTTTACAAAAAAGTATGTTCAGAGAAGTGTCATTCCCTGCCCCATTCTTTCTACCTACTCCCTGTAGGTAACCAAATTCATTAGTTTCTGGTTTACCTTTGCTATGTTTATTTTTATAAAATTAAGTCCTTTCATTTCTTTTTTCTGATTTCTCATTTCATACAAAGATGGCATACCATGTATACTTGTGTATGCTTTTTGTTTTTCAGTTATGTATTTGTCCTCAGATGACACCCTGTTAATCAACTTAGCAAGTTTAAAACATAAGAACTCTTCCAATAGGAAAATATGGTTCCATGTTCTAGGTTTAAATGTTTTTCCACAGAAAACAAGCCATTAGTGACATGTCAATAAAGCTCATTTATAAACAAACACCTACACATTACTATTTTATGTGAACTTCCATATCCTTTATATGCTGAAAGGAAAATATATTATATAATTCACTGCCATTGGCTTTTCTTCCTCTTGGCAGTTTGCTGCTGCCTACTGTCATTGCTCTGAAAATGCAATAATGGTGACCGTCCTTTTGTAGGGTTTATTTCCATTAAACTTCTTATTTTCAGCCTGTAGATTGACATGCTACTGTGAGAAGTGAAACATAGAGATCATGTGTACCCTTTTCCCCCTTTCCTGACATGATAACATCTTGCAAAACTGTAGGACAGTATTACAACCAGGAAATTGACATTGCCACAATCCACTGATTTTTATTCAGATTTCTCAAGTTTCACATGTACTCTGTGTGTGTGTGTGTGTGTGTGTGTGTGTGTGTGTGTGTGTGTTTAGTTCTATGTAACTTTATCACATCTAGTTTCAAGTATCTGCCACCACAGTCAAGATACGGGACATTCCCATCACCACAAAAATCCCTCCTATTGTATAAAGCTTATTTTTAACCACTGGTTTATTCTCTTGTAGACATAAAGGTAATTTTTTAGATTTAAAAAAAAAAATTCAGGGCACCTAGGTGGCTCAGTCAGTTAAGCGTCCAATACTTGATTTCGGCTCAGGTCATGATCTCATGGTTTGTGGGCTCGAGCTCCACATTGTGCTCTGCACTGAGCGTGGAGCCTGCTTGGGACTCTCTCTGTCCTTTCTCTCTCTCTCTCTCTCTCTCTCTCTCTCTCTCTCTGCCCCTCCCTGCTTATGCTGTCTCTCTCTCTCTCTCTTTTTCAAAATAAATAAACATTTTAAAAAATTCCATACTAATTCAAATAAAACCTTTATCATTGTAATGAATTATGCCGAACTGGGTTTTCTATTTGTATGTTATGTATACAATTAACTATGATAGGTAGCCACTGTTCAGAATTCTATGTCTGAGTTTCTCTTTACTGTGTTTTAAGTATTCAGTCATGCAACAGGAATCTGAGTTATGAATCACTTTCTCCTTAAATCAGGATCTCTAGGGGTGAGTTAGTTGAAAATGCTTGTCAAGGAGGGATGCCTGGATGGTTCAGTTGGTTAAGCATCTGACTCTTGATTTAGGCTCAGGTCATGATTTCATGGTTTGTGGGTTCAAGCCCTGTGTCGGGCTCTGGGCTGACAGTTTGGAGCCTGCTCTAAGGGATTCTCTTTCCCTCTCTCTCAATAAAATAAACTTAAAAAAAAAAAAGAAAATGCTTATCAAAAACTTAAAAATGAAAATAAAGTTATGCCTATATTCTGTATATTTATTAAGAGACTTATTTTTCAACTGTTCAAAATTTTTGACATGGAAGAATGAAAAATTTTCCCCAAAGATCAGTAACAAGATAACCATGCCCATTTTCACCACTGGTGTTCAACATTTTACTGGCAATTCTAATCAGAGCAATTAGAGGGAAGGAAGAAAAGGAGGGAGGGAATGAAGAAAGAAAGGAAGAAAACAAAGGCATCCATTTGGAAAGGAAGAAATAAAACTATCTCTATTTACAGACAACAATAAAGTACCTAGGAGTAAACCTAAGTAAAGTGGTAAAAGATCTATACTCTGAAAACTATACAACACTTATGAAAGAAATTGAAGAGGACACAAAGAAATGGAAAAACATTCCGTGCTCATAGATAGG
This sequence comes from Panthera uncia, assembly GCF_023721935.1. Classification (NCBI taxonomy): domain Eukaryota; kingdom Metazoa; phylum Chordata; class Mammalia; order Carnivora; family Felidae; genus Panthera; species Panthera uncia. The sequence goes on from NW_026057585.1 coordinate 53,607,433, forward strand.
AAGAACAGACATTGTTAAGATGTCTGTACTACCCAAAGCAATCTACACATTATACATTTAATGCAATCCCTACCAAAATACCAACAGTGGGGCTCCTGGATGGCTCAGTCAGTTAAGAGTCTGACTCTTGATTTTGGTTCAGGTCGTGATCTCATGGTTCATGGGTTCAAGACCCACATCAGGCTCCGTGCAGAGCTGCTTGGAATTCTCTCTCTCTCTCTCTCTCTCTCTCTCTCTGCCCCTTCCCCTCCCTCCCTCTCTGTCTGTCTCTCTCTCTTTCAAAATAAATAAATAAACTTAAAAAAAAATGCCACCAGCATTTTTCAGAGAGCTAGAACAAACAGTCCTAAAATTTATGCAACCACAAAATGTATGGAACCACAAAAGACCCTGAATAGCCAAAGCAATCCTGAAAAAACAAAACTGGAGGCATCGATTCCAGATTTCAAGCTATATTACAAAGCTGTAGTCATCGAGAGAGTACAGTCCTGGCACAAAAATAGACATGTAGATAAATGGAACAAAATAGAAAATCCAGAAATGGACCCACAGCTATATGGTCAACTAATCTTGGACAAAGCAGGGAAGAATATCCAATGGAAAAAGACAGTCTCTTCAACAAATGGTGTTGAGAAAACTGGACGGCGACATGCAGAAGAATGAAACTAGACCACTTTCTTACACCATACATGCAAATAAATTCAAAATGGATGAAAGACCTAAATGTGAGACAGGAAACCATCAAAATCCTAGAGGAGGACACAGGCAGCAACCTCTTTGACGTTGGCCACAGCAACTTCTTACCAGACACATCCCCAAAGGCAAGGGAAATAAAAGCAAACTGTTGGGACTTCATCAAGATAAAAAGCCTCTGCACAGCAAGGAAACAATCAACAAAACTAAAAGGCAGCCTATGGAATAGGAGAAGATATTTGGGAATGACATAACAGATAGGGGGTTAGTATCAAAAATCTATAAAGAACTTACCAAACTTAACACCAAAAAAACAAATAACCCAGTTGAGAAATGGGCAGAAGGGGCGCTTAAGCATCTAACTCTTGATTTCGGTTCAGGTCGTGATCACACAGTTTGTGGGTTCAAGCCCTGCATCAAAGCCTGCTTGGGATTCTTTCCCTCTCCCTCTCTCTGCCTCTCCCCCACTCGTGCACATGCTCTCTCTCAAAATAAATAAACTTAAAAAAAAATGGGCAGAAGACATGAATAGACACTTTTCCAAAGAAGACATCCAGATGGCTAGCAGACACATGAAAAGATGCCCAACATCACTTATCATCAGGAAAATACAAATCAGAACCATAATGAGATTACCACCTCACACCTGTCAGAATGGCTAAAATTAACAACATAGGAAAAAGTAAGTGTTGGTGAGGATGGAGAGAAAAGGGGAACCCTCTTGTGCTGTTGGTGGGAATGCAAACTGGTGCAGCCACTCTTGAGAGCAATATGGAGGTGCCTCAAGAAACTAAAGCTAGAACTACCCTACAATCCAGCAATTGCACTATTAGGTATTCACCCAAAGGATACAAAAATACAGATTTAAAGAGGAACACGCACCCCAGTGTTTACAGCAGCATTATCAACAATAGCCAAACTATGGGGAGAGCCCAAATATCCATTGACTGAAGAATAGATAAAGAAGATGTGTGTGTGTGTGTGTGTGCACACGCGTGCGAGTGTGTAATGGAATATCACTTGGCCATCAAAAACACTGTAATCTTGCCATTTGCAATGATGTGGATGGAGCTAGAATATATTATGCTAAGCAAAATAGGTCAATCAAAAAAGACATACGGTGTAATTTCACTCATGTGAAATTTAAGAAAGAAAACAGATGAACATAGCGGAAGGGAAGGAAAAATAAGACAAGAACAGGGAGGCAAACCATAAGAGACTCCTAAATACATAGAACAAACTGAGGGTTGCTGGAGGAAAGGTAGATGGATGGGCTAACTGGGTGATGGGTACTAAAGAGGGCACTTGTGATGAGCACTGTGTGTTGTATATAAGTGATGAATCACTGAATTCTCCTGAAACCAGTACTACACTGCATGTTAACTAAAATTTAGATTCAAAAACTATATGTAAAAAAAAAAAGAAAATCCCAAAGAATGCACATTGACTATGTTCCTTGTTGTTTAACCCTGAATAATTAAATAATTTGTGTTTTGGTTTCCATATCTGTAAAATGGAGATAATATTTACCACAGAGAGTTATTTTAAAGGTTAGAATATAGCCTATAGCTTATAAAGTAACAAGTATAGTGTTTTGACTTTAGAAAGAGCTCAAAAAAATTTAGCAATATATTTCATTATTACAGTCCAGCTGTCATCCAAAATAATCAGTTTAAAAAAAATTTTTTTTTAACATTTTTTTTATTTATTTTTGGGACAGAGAGAGACAGAGCATGAACGGGGGAGGGGCAGAGAGAGAGGGAGACACAGAATCGGAAACAGGCTCCAGGCTCCAAGCCATCAGCCCAGAGCCTGACGCGGGGCTCGAACTCACGGACCGCGAGATCGTGACCTGGCTGAAGTCGGACGCTTAACCGACTGCGCCACCCAGGCGCCCCCAAAATAATCAGTTTAGATAAATAGAATTAATTAGATAAATAGAGGTTCCGTGACCTATTTACCTTTTTCTGTATAAGACATAGAAAGTATTAGGAGGGTAAAGAAAAACCTGAGGATTTTGTCCCTTTTTTTTTTTCCTTTCCTTTTAGAGAGAGGCAGAGTGCAACCAGAGGAAGGGCAGAGAGAGAGGGAGACACAGAATCCAAAGCAGGCTCCAGGCTCTGAGCTGTCAGCACAGAGCCTGACGTAGGGCTCGAACTCACAAGCCATGAGATCACAACCTGAGCCAAAGTCAGATGTTTAACCGATTAAGCCACCCAGGTGCTTGGGATTTTGTCCCTTTAACGTTCACATAACTTGCAGGTTTCTTGAGGTTTTATACAAAAACCGTCTCTTACAGGTAGTGATTTTGATATAAGTTTTTAGTAATGGAATTAATTAAAAGTTCATTTGTAGCCTTTGAGAGTGTCGGTAGAGTAGTAAGGCAGAAATCTGAATATAAGAGTTTAATTTCGGTATTGAAGAGTAGAGACTGTATCAGACCATTATTTTGAGCATTTTTTTGATTTGTGAAAAAAAAGAGTATTTGTTAAATTAAGTAAAAGGAGAGTTAAGCAGCATCAGGGACCCAGCAAATCATATATGTACTTATAATATTGACCATCAATACTGCTGTAAAATTTTCGTAGCGTTCATAGCTTAGTCCAGAAAGTAAACAAATAGGTAGGAAATCCAGGATTGCACATTAGAAGGACATGTGTGTGGCAGAAGGTTAACGGGCTGAGTAATTAACCTTCTTTTTTCTATTTGTAATTATCCCCAGCCTTATTGAAGTATAATTAACAAATAAAATTGTATGTATTTAAAGTGTATAACATGATGATTTGAATGTGTGTGTGTGTGTGTGTGTGTGTGTGTGTGTGTGTGCGCGCGCGTGCGTACCCATTCGAAGAAACTGGTTGCCATCAAGATGGGAGGAGCTGATTTCATTTACGAAGAAGTAAAAGGAGGAGGAGGAGAGGAAAAGAGATTAAAATAAAGAGGGGAGTCACCTAACTGGCTCAGTCAGTGAAGCATGTGATTCTCGATCTCAGGGTCATGAGTTTGAGCCACATATGAGTTTAGCCACATTACCTAAAAATTAAATTAAATTTAAATTAAAAAAAATAAAATAATGGGAATAAAAAAATAAAATAATAGTGTCCACCAGTTTACTTGGTCTTGCAGTGAAGACAAGTTTCCCTCCAAAAGCAGCTTACGCATGTGAAGGATATCTTTAAAAAGTTTCCCCAGATATTTGATACTCAGTTCCTACAGCTCTCCAAGGTTGTCAATAACAGTTTGCTTAGCTGAGCCCCTCAATAATATCTTAACTTGAGAGAGAATTGCTAACAGGTCTTTTTGGGATGCTACATTGCACAACTCCTGGGGGCACCATTCACATCTTACTCTATCTGAACAAAGCTTCTTGGAGTCATTCAAGATGGCAACGCTGCAGGACCCACCCCCACACAATTCCATGAGGGTCAACAGGGAATATCATCAGTTCCTTAAAGTATGGTAAGACAGTGTAGAGAGGCTCCGTCACTTCAGTCCTCCCAGGAAAAGAATGCAAGGTAAAGAACCCTTAGGATTGCTTCTCATAGCGAAGTAACGCATTTGCCTCAGCTATAGCCCCCTGAGGTAGTTGGTGATCGTTGGTATAATGTAGGGGAGTCTGGAGGTTCCCAGCCCTGAATGGGAGTCATTTAAAACCTCTTGCTCCTTCAGACTCTCAGAGCTCAGTGGAAGGGGCTGGAATTCCTTTATGACACTCTCTCTCCAACTGAAGTTCAGGTGGTAAGCAAGCAAGGCCTTAGACAAGTGACTTTTAATTGAAAGTACATAATAATAGGGGCACCTTGGTGGCTCAGTTAAAGTTGAGCATCTGACTCTTAATCTCAGCTCAGGTCATGATCTCACACAGTTCATGGGTTTGAGCCCCAAGTCGGGCTCTGCCTGGATTCTCTCTCCCTCTCTCTCTGCCCCTCCCCTACTGACGTACACATGCTCTTTCATTTTCCTTACCTAAGTTTTAGCTTTTGCATAAATGTCTCTCCATTCCTTGTTTGCATACTTAATTAATCTATTTTACTTGGTTGAAACATACTGTACCTATTCATCATGTATGAAAATTTAACATTTGTCTTATTTGTAATAGCACAGAAATGTTAATAGATAACACTGATGTGATTTTGAAAAGCATTTAAATAGAATTTCTAGTTTCTCTCATAAAATCAATAGTATAGATTTGTGGTCTCTGAAACAGTAGTCACTAGCCAGCCACACATGGCTAATGAGCATTTAAAATGTGACTAGTCTGAAATGAGATGTGCTATGAATATTAAGTACATACCAGATTTTGAAAAAAAGCATAATGGAGAGGATGTGGAGAAACGGGAACCCTCTTGCACTGTTGGTGGGAATGCAAATTGGTGCAGCCACTCTGGAAAACAGTGTGGAGGTTCCTCAAAAAATTAAAAATAGACCTACCCTATGACCCAGCAATAGCACTGCTAGGAATTTACCCAAGGGATACGGGAGTGCTGATGCATAGGGGCATTTGTACCCCAATGTTTATAGCAGCACTCTCAACAATAGCCAAATTATGGAAAGAGCCTAAATGTCCATCAACCGATGAATGGATAAAGAAATTGTGGTTTATATACACAATGGAATACTACATAGCAATGAGAAAGAATGAAATACGGCCCTTTGTAGCAACGTGGATGGAACTGGAGAGTGTGATGCTAAGTGAAATAAGCCATACAGAGAAAGACAGATACCATATGTTTTCACTCTTACATGGATCCTGAGAAACTTAACAAAACCCATGGGACAGGGGAAGGAAAAAATAAAAGAGGTTAGAGTGGAAGAGAGCCAAAGCATAAGAGACTCTTAAAACCTGAGAACAAACTGAGGGCTGATGGGGGATGGGAGGGAGGGGAGGGTGGTTGATGGGTATTGAGGAGGGCACCTTTTGAGATGAGCACTGGGTGTTGTATGGAAACCAATTTGACAATAAACTTCATATATTGGGGGAAAAAAAAGCATAAAATATCTCATGAATAATTTTTATTGATTACATGTTGAAATGATAATACTTTGGATATATTGGTTAAATAAAATATATTATTAAAATTAAGTTCACTTATTTCTTTTTACTTCTTTTATTGTGGCTACTAGAAAACTTTAAATTACATATGTGGCTTACATTTTATTTCTATTAGACTGCACTGATATGGATTATCATATGCAGCTATGAGACTATATAAAATTGGAAAAGACACTAAAACTGCAAGAACAAGGGAATGGTTAAATCATCTTTGGTATGTTTACTAGGTACAATATTGTGCAGCCTTTAAATTATAAACATATGGGTGATGTGGCCAAAAACAAATATGTCATATTATATTAAGGGCAGAAAGTATGATATAAAGTTATAGAAATTTAAAAAAAAACAAAAACCTAAGAGAATTTTTCCAGTATGGTAACATGCTAACTAGAGATAGGTTCAGTAGATAGGATTACAAGTGAAGTTTTCTTTGTTTCCAAATTTAATAGAGTGACTTTGTAATCTTTTTCACACTGAAATATATGAAACCCATAAAACTTCTTTTTCTATTACAAAAATTACTGGGTAACACTGACTCACAGATTTCGATGGTGTATTAGTGTTCACTTTGAGAAGGGAGCAAGCCAACTAACCACAACTTCACATCCTCTCCCACTGCTCAGCGAAAATCCCAAAGATAGGGTGATTGGTTACATACACTGTGTTTGTAAAGGGATGAAAGAATGATGGAGGAACATTTACATCTTCTACCGCTTTTTAAAGAAAAGAATTAGAAAAATGAACCTAAGATCTCTTAAAAAGAATTAAAGCTGTGAAAATGACGTGCTGTTTAAATGCTGATCTTGCTAAATATGTATATTTTTTCATTTATAGATTCATGGTGTTGCTGTCACAAGTTGAAAAATCATCAGAAGAAATCCTGGAAATAATGCAAAATTTAAGTAGTATACAGGTTTGTGTTTTTTTTTTTTTTCCTTTGAGATGTATAATTTTTCATATATCTCCTACCCCATTTGAAAAAAGAAGATAGGAAAGAAGCCCTAAATTGGAGAATCCAATCCAGGAAAGAACTTACAGGGAATATGTCTAGTTACTTTTTATGTAGGAATTTCTTTTCTTATATGAACATTAATTAACCATAATATTTTAGTAAGATCTGGCTTTTTCACATTTAAAAGTAAATTTGTGGATCTTGTTTAGTGTTTTTAATAAATTATTTTTATTCAGGCATTTTAAAGCTTGCAGTAGTTGACCTACCAGAAAAAAAGTTAAACTTCCTACCACAGAATTCAAGTTTTTCAGATGAAAGAAACAGTAAACTGTATTTTTACTAGACTTGTCAGCAATGTTGTATTTCTAGAGAACTTAACTCATTTAAGATGTCTTTCTTTTAGGCTTTGGAGGGCAGTAGAGAGCTTGGAAAGCTCATTGGTATCTCCCGTATGTCATGTTTCTTCTTACAAAAAGAAATGCAGAAAACGAAAGAACTAAGTAAGAAAAATTCATGAGTTTTCAATGGCGTCTCCATTCCTTATTTGCAAACTTATATATGTATTCTAATATTCTCAATTTTAGAGATAAGCCTAATAGTTTTTCCCATATTTAAATCTGATAGACTTTTTTATCTATGGCACTACTGGACATGTATTGAAAATATTATTTAGAAAATCAGAAGCCATATATCTTTTACCACGATATGTTATTTCAGGGATTCTTGCTGAATATGAAGGGAAAGAATATGCCTTTGCAAATGAATATCAGGCTTTTTAAAAATTTGGTGCTCATTATTTAAGGAAGATATAATAAGGTATTGCATTTTGTACTTGAAATCTATGTGTATTACTTACAATTATTTTTTTTCATTAAGTTATCCTAAGATGAGAAATTATTTGCATTCCACGTTAGTTCTTAACATGGGATTTTTTTTTTTTTTTTTTTTTTTAGTGACAAAAGTAACAAAACAAAAACTCTTTGAAAAGAAGAGTTCAGGACCTCCCAACAAAGGTAAAGAGTTGTGTTTTAATTTATAAAAAAAAGATCCTTTCATCTCATTTCACCATTTAAAACCAATCATCATGAGCCCTTTTTTAGTGTGATCTTCTAAAAAATCATGAATCCCGTTTGAAAAACCTTATACTGGATTTGCAGACTATGATAACTTCCCTGATGATTAAACTTTTAAAATATCTTTTGAAATACAATTTTCAGTTTAAGATTTAAATTTGGTCTTTTTATTAAAAGTTCTTGAGAATACAGACAAATAGGGGCAACAATGCATTAATATATAACAATTTTTGGTGTTGAATTAGGATTATACATTGCATAAAAAGTTACTCGGTAACCAGTGTTCTGAAAACTTTCAGAGCATTAATGATGTTTGATCTACTGTGAACCCATATGCCTCTGAGCATTTCACAGTATGGGAAACGAAATTAGCAGGTTTTCCCATAACACATGCATATCCATACCTCAGTAAGCAAAATGATCGTGGACTATAAAATATTAAAACCTTTAGACCAACTTAAGCAGGATCATTTTAATATTACTGACATCAATGCCATTTTGCAATCCCTGCAAACATATGAGGCATAACTGAAACCACTTCAGCCAATCTAGTATATGAGACTATATTTAGGATTATTTAGGATCTTTAACAAGTCTGTGGTGAGACTGCCGCGGGAAGTGTTGGGATTCCCTGCTGCTTACTTCCGAGGCCACCTGGGTAATTAATACAGGGCAAGCGCCCTGGCAGTACTCCTCCAGAACTCATGTGGGAAGAGAGCTGAGCAGGCTTCCTGAGCCTTTCAGTTGAGCAGCTAACTTCCGCCGTGATCGCAAGAATTTAAGAACATGAAAGCAGCTCTTAGAAAAGACTTGAGGTCTCTTCCCTCCTATACTGTGAAACTTGATTATAATGTGTAACTGGATTTCAGTGGTTTTAGTCTCCTTTAACATGAGAAATTTTAGAGGATCATAATGGGAAATTGTAATGATTATTATTTCCCATCTAGAGGAAATCTCTCTTCTTTATATTCTGTGCCAGTGGTATGAATATTTTTTTTTAATCTGTAATTTTCTAGAATTGACTACAATTAGGCTTTACATAGTTGGCTTTCACCAAGTTTTGAGAAATGAGGAAGGGAAAGTTGTAGAATAAATAAGTGAATCATTTTAATAATGGGAAAAAAAATTTCCAAAAGTATTTTTTCCCTCCCTGAACATTTATTAAGACATGTGGTAAAAAGTTGTCTCCTTTCAGTTATCTAGTATATACCAATTCTTTGTGTATATACATGACCAGCCTTAAAACTATTTTCTAGTATTTTAGGCATTAAAACTGACTTGCCCTTTACCAGGCCTTCCCTAAGGGCCAAGTGTTTGTTCATGTATAAAGGAGATCCTGTGACTAAATCATGTTTTAAAATTTCTAATAAGAATTGAATATTTGTTGTGGTGTAAATGAAAACTGAATTTAGATACATAAAATATGTAGTAGCTATGTATATAGATATATATTTTATATCTATATATATCACAATATATGTCATCTTCTGTTTCTGTTTCTTGGCAAGAGCTGCTTTAGCTCTTATATTTCCTGAGTTTATTCAAATCTTCGTTAGCCTTTTAACTAATTTTTTAAAAGTATTGTTGTCTGAAAAATCTTTTGAAGGTTACTTTTTTTATAATATGAGTTTGAGTATTTTTACTGAGTGTTTTTCTTTCTCTCTCTGGTTCATAATATATATTTTTTTTATTTTGGTGGTTTTATTTTGTTTTTGATTAAAGATGATACACACCAACACATGCATATATATATATATATATATATATATATATTTAATATATATATATATATGTATATATGTATATTTGTGTATAACTTTTTTGCTGAGTTAATTTTTAACCCCTTTTATTTACACATTCATTTTACGAGGACTTTGCTAGTGCTTTGGCATGTGAAACTAATTTGCTTTGTATATACATTCCTTATTTAGGGATCAAGCCTTCAGCTTTTTTTTTTTTTTTTTTTTTTTTTTTTTTTTTTTACAAGTCTTTTGCTTTTTATAGAAATTTCTAATGTACTCCTTTCTTTCACTATGCTATTATCTAGAATTGTTTAAATTTTAAAATGTTTTGGGAATATTCATAATATTAGAAATTATATAATATAAAAACAACTCCCATAATATGTATGGGATTTGTTTTATTAGGTACTGAATGAAAATAAGAACAGGGGCGTCTGGGTGGCTCAGTTGGTTAAGCGTCTGACTTTGGCTCAGGTCATGATCTCACATTTCATGGGTTCGAGCCCTGCATCAGGCTCTGTACTGACAGCTCAGAGCCTGGAACCTGCTTCGGATTCTGTCTTCCTCTCTCTCTGCCCCTCCCCCACTTACTCTCTGTCTCTCTCTGTTTCTCAAAAATAAATAAACATTGAAAAAAAAATTTTTTTAAGAAAAAAATTACTTGTTTTACTATCAAAAGAATGTCCTTCAGATTCTCATAAAATTTTCCTAGGGTAGTTAAAATAGACAATATGAGGAAAATTCCAGCATTTATGCTATTGTTGCCCCTTCAGCTTGGTCCTTTAGTTCTATTTATTTTTCCATGTCAGGAAAAATAGCTTGTTTGGCATCCGTTGCAGTCTTTATGACAGGCAGAACAGTATAATTGTAAAAATAACATGCTTAGTGATTTAAATAAATAGACATCTGACACACATTCTTAAGGCTTTATGTAACATTCAGGGAAAATTAAAACATACACAATAACATTAAAAGGTACACTGAGATTTTCATAGTTTTGAAAAGAACTGGACGTTGCAAATCAGGGAATGCTTTGATAGAGTATATGAATAAAAGAGGATCTCTCTTGCTAAGTACCATTTTCTTAAACAAAGGAAAGCTTTCTTTCTTTTTTCAGTTACTTAGGAAGTAAGCCTAACCTCACTTTCCTAAATAATATTGGCTTTATGACTCTTAGAAAAATAATGAGATGAAAGGTCCTTTTTCTGTTAGATTTGGATGTGAATTTTCATAATTATTCTTAATTTGTTATGCTGAAGATTTAAAACATGACCATTCAGTGAGTTGATACAGATGGAATGTCACATTATCATCACATGGTAAGGCATGAAATTTATTTACTTTATATAATCAACCTCTACTTAAAACAACTTAATACAGATATTCCCAAGTCAATAGATGGCATTATATAGTACTTAGTATTTTCATTTTTTCTGCAGATATTAGAAAATACCATCATTGTTTGTCTATGACCAGTACTTCCAGTAAACAAAATGTTTTTGAAAAGAATGTAAGCAAATTGTAGAGCCATTGCCAAGATATGAAATCTAGACACTTAGCTTTAGTCCAAAACATATTTTATCTGTTTTGAGAATAATTGTGTAGGTTGCAGTATGCATATTTGAAATGAAATGTAACCATCTGAACTTTACATTGTTCAAAAAAGTTGATTGTCTCAGCTGTTTGTAATACAAAATATTTCAGAATTTCTAGCTGTGGCCTTCAAAAGAAAAGCACAAACTATGTTTCTGTTTTCTTTAGCTAACTTACTGTCTTACATTGTAAAATTCATCTGGGTTATAGGATTTTAAAGTTTTCAGATTCTTGGACTAGAGGACAAATTTTAAACTCTTTCTGTTCTAAGACTATAAAGTAGTTTGATACTGCCTTTTCATTCCAACCATCCACTGAAGTATTTTTTAACTTAAAATTATGTTGTTCTTTCCTCCACTCAGTCTTGAAAAAGCATTTATCATGTCGGCCAAGTGATTTCACTCCCTAGAAGACTACTACCCTTTTAGTTTTTCATACCTTAACATTAAACAATATCTTTTTTCAGACAAATACTTCAGTTTTAAAAGCACTGGAGTCTGAAGTTTAGACATGATGAGCTTTAGAAGAAACAACAAAAATTCCTTCCTATGTCTTAACGTTCTTGGTTTATCTGGAGATAAAAAATGGAGGTATTAGTTTTGGTGACACAGATATACATTAATGTACAACTGTGGTCCTCAGCTCTGTATCAGGATTCAATTTTCATGTATGTTGTACGTGGTTCATAGTTTTCCTATTAATAATGCTCTTATTTTACACTGTTCATCACTGTTTTGGGGATACATTTTGACTGCTTACTTGAGATTTGTCTAGGATTTAAGGAAAAACAAACTGATTTATTGCTTTTCAAAGCCTTTTAAATAATTTTTTCCATGATTTAAATTTTTGTATACTTCTCTAGAAGTATGATCACTTTTATATTTTAAATAATCCGTAAAAAAAAATTAAACCATAGATTTGAACTCACTTAATAGCAATTATGTGCTTAAGAGGTGTAAATAACTTGGTATCAGACGTTACGAATATCCAGGTGCTCCGTATGTGCTGATGACAACAAAATTGAAACGAAAGACAGTAATAATTCTGACTGGTTTTCTCTGCAGAAGATATTGATTATTTGTGTGTGGTGAGAGATTTGGAAAATTCAATTAAAGGAGTTGTGCAAAGGTTTCATAAATTTTCCTTCTACAGCATGTACACAGACATTGTTGCGTATTAAATCAATGCAGCACTTCACAATATATTTTCTTTGAAACATAAAAATAAATAACATTTAAACAGTTCTGCTTACTACAGAAACAAATTTTATTTTCTGTGAAGCATTTAGTCATGTGCTATCACTGACTCATACACATTTGCCAGCTGTAACAAATTTTATAGACATTTTCTCCAGAGACATATCTCACATACTATGAATTTTTAAATGAGCAAATGGTGAAGAAGGGATGTCAGCAATATAAAAATTGATCAGTTAAAAGATAAAAGCATAAGTAAAGAGATTTGTATGGTAGTCTTAATAGGTTTTATTAAATAAAAATACTATAAAAAGACAGTAATGAACAGACTGAAGACTAACCGTTTTTGAGGTGGAGAAAAATTATTCTGGCACATTTAGTAGAAATTGGTTTTATGTCACCTGACAGGTGAACATTTTTTCCCCCATTTTAACTCTTAGAGTAGTCAGGAAAGCTCCTCAAAAAAGAGTTAGATAAATTCTCTAAGTGGTTTATGTATTTTAAACACATATGGAGAATAATAAAGTAGATATTTATAGTGTTATATAACTAATTAAGTAGTTAAAGCAAGATTTCTGTGAAAAGTAAGTATTAGGTGATTTTTCCTCTAGCTCAGACCTCATATAGGAGGAAAGAAGTCATTTTAATTCATACTGTTCACACCTTATGCTTCAGCCCTCTGGAATCTCTCAGAACTCCAGGCCTTTCCTGCTCCTTTCTCTACCTAGATTGCTCTTTCTTCCTTCTCTGTCTAGCGAACTCCTGCTCATTCTTTAAGGTCAGCCTCAGATGTCACATCCTCTGTGACTCTCCCCAGCTCACCTAGGTAAAACGAAATTGCTTCCTCTTCTAGGCTTCTACAACACTTGTCTGAATGTTTATAAATGTATAGCGTTGTAGTGTCGCAGTATATTGTAATTGTCTGGTTACAGGGCTCCTTCCGGGCTCCTCCTTGGCAAACAAACAAAAGTCATATCTCTATATTGTAGCCTCAGAGCCTCGTATAGAACCTGGATAGAAGATCCACAGTGCATGTTCAATGAATGAATAAAAACAAATGCCATTCTAAGAATTTCTTAAAGGAATGTAAATATTTTCAAATACTTAGAAATTGCTATCTCCTTACGTGCCTCATCCATTTCATACTTTTTGAATGCCTCTTGTGAGCCAGGCACTGTTCTAGCATTGGTGATATACTAAGGAACCAGACAGACCTGGTCCTGCCCTCAGGATTATAGAATCTGTCACAGAAGATAAGTAATTATAATAAAGGATAAGCATGTATTATAATAATAATAAGTTTTTTGGCACTTTCTTTTTTTTTTTTTCAATATATGAAATTTATTGTCCAATTGGTTTCCATACAACACCCGGTGCTCATCCCAAAAGGTGCCCTCCTCAATACCCATCACCCACCCTCCCCTCCCTCCCACCCCCCATCAGCCCTCAGTTTGTTCTCAGTTTTTAAGAGTCTCTTATGCTTTGGCTCTCTCCCACTCAGCACTTTCTATCCTAAATTCTTAAATATATGTTTCAGAATTAGGCAAATCAGTAAGATGTTGAAATGAGAATTTATAGCGCCAAAGCTATTTATAATGTAAAATAAAACTTCATGTTTAGGCTCTTTAATTTCATTCTATTCAGCATTTATTCTGCATCATATACTGTGACAACTTACTTTAAGCTGTTTTTTGAAAAAAACACTTTTCTTTCTTACAGAATTATATCATCTTGACAGCTATGAATTCCTTAAAGGCATTTTAAACTGAGGTAGGGTCTCACCTTTCTTTTCTTTTTTTTTTTTTAAATGTTTATTCAATTTTGAGAGAGAGAGAGAGAGAGAGCGAGCATGAGCAGGGGAGGGGCACAGAAAGTGGGAAACAGAGGATCTGAAGCCGGCTCTGCACTGACGGCAGAGAGCCTGACAGGGGACTCAAACTCACAAACTGTGAGATCATGACCTGAGCTGAAGTCAGATGCCTAACCAACAGAGCCACCCAGGCACCCCAGGGTTTCACCTTTCTAATTAAGGTTAGCCTTGTTAAATTTCATTGATTTGTTCATGTGGAAACATTTTATTTACATTATCAAATTTGGTACTGTCTATAAAGAAAATAGGAACATGAACTTTGGAGCTGTTGTTGAAATTATAATCTAATTTTATAAATAAGAGGACAGTCTGACAAGATGTATGAGTTAGAGGCTGATTGAAAAGAACACCATCAGCTAGGCTGATCAGCTAGCACATATTTTTAGGTGAGTGTAAAGGGGGCTCTTAATTTAGCACCTTTAGTATAAATAACTAATTAGATACTGACAGGTGGGTTATAGTTTCTGTAGGACACATGTGACTGAACAAGATAGAACAAGTCTTTGAATTTGGAAATGTGCTAAATTAAGTAAATAATTATATATTAATTAGTTGTATCTTTCCTTCACAACAGTTCCCTATGGATTCAGCAATATAAGTAAAAATGATAGATTTATAACTAGCTTATTATAACATATTAGCTAGAAGCAGTATGAGTCATAATGTGATATTAGTGTCTAATGTACCTATAACTGAAGGCTCGCATGAAGAGCTAGCCTATCTCAGACTTAGTGGCATCAATATTAATTAAGATTCTTAGAAGCTAACCAGATGTTGCCTGCTATCTCTTAGGAAAAAAGTTAATGCAAAATGAATTCTATACTGACAATCCATTTCTTTGGAAATGGTATTTAAAATTATTAGTATTAGCTTCCTAACAAACTAGCTGTTTTAAAAATATTTGCAAAGCATCTTATACACAAAATTGTGTCAATTTCATTCATTAGAATGTTTATTCTGTTGTACACTACAAATAATAGTTTATAATAATAGCTAACACTAATTGAGTACTGTCAATGTGCCAGACTTTATATATATTCCATTTAACCTTTTCAACAACTTACATGATATATAGTTATATCTTTATTTTATAGGTGAGGAAACAGAGGCACAAAGAGGTTGTCCTGGGGCACCTGGGTGGCTCATTTGGTTAAGTGTCCGACTTCAGGTCAGGTCATGATCTCGCAGTTTGTGAGTTCAAGCCCCATGTCGGGTTCTGTGCTGACAGCTCAGAGCCTGGAGCCTGCTTCGGATTGTGTCTCCCTCTCTCTCTGCCCCTCCCCCGCTCACGCTCTATCTCTCTCTCTCAGAAATAAATCAACATTTAAAAAAATGTAAATACCTTGTCCCAGAATTACCTAAGAGGCAAAGCCAGGATACTAACCTGAGTAGTCTGGTGCTAGAGACGGTGCTTTGCTCACTCACAATAGTGATCTGTGATTTTCAGGTTTCTCTATTGGTCAAAGGTTTTAGATCCCATTAAACAGGAAGGATATAATATATATACATATACACACATAGGACTAAACATTTTATACAATTTCTGGTTCATGGAAATCCAACAGAAACTATTAGAAGACAGTCATACATCTGGCAGAGAACATATGCATTTAGTACATGACAGTCTCATCCATGAACTTCAGGTAATTAAGGCGTGCTGGGAATAGCTTTGTGTTGCTGGATTCTAGTAAAGATCATCACATGTTTTTCTTTTTTTAATGTTTGTTTTGAGAGACTGGGAGCAGGGGAAGGGCAGCGAGAGAGGGAGAGAGAAGGAGAGAGAGGGGGAGAGAGAGAGAGATGAAGAGGGAAAGGGAGAGGGAGGGAGGGAGGGAGAGAGAGAGAGAGAGAGAGAGAGAATGAGAGAGAATCCCAAGCAGGCTCCATGCTATCAGTATAGAGCCCAACATGGGGCTCAATCCCACCAACCAGGAAATCACGACCTGAGCCAAAATCAAGAGTCAGACACTTAACTGGCTGAGCCACCCAGGTGCCCCAAGATCATCACACATTAGGCATGTTCTTCTGAGTCTTTAACTTGAGTAGTACTTTCAAAAGACTTGAAAGAATGAAAGTTGACCTACCACTCAACTTCCTTTTCAGTGGGAAGCAGTGGAGGGAAAAGACAAAGAAATGAAACTGGACTTCACCTTTGAGGCATTTCCCTGGGTTCTTTTGACTGTGTTTTGGGCAGTTTCTTCGTGATCTCACCCATTCCTTGGCTTTAGTTCTCACCTTAGTGTAGTACTGTATATGGTTTCCAAATCAATTTGTGACCTCCTGAGCTGTAAACCCACAAGCTCAGCTGCCATATATTGTCCCCCAGGTGCGCTGATTTTTATTATTCCCCCCCCCAAATTCTTCCTCATTCTGTTTTTTCTAGGGATTACACTCATCCAGTGATAAGACTCAAAACCTCAAATTTCTGTCCCTTTTTGTGGCCCCATACCCAACTGCTGCCAGGTTAGATCACTTCCGAAAATGTTTACCTCTCCTTTCCATGACCCCTGCACTAGTTTATTCCTTCATTACCTCTCATCCATATTATCCTCCCTATGGTAACCTGCCTCTCTGCCCCTTGCTCCCTTTCCCCTACAGCCTGTTCTGCTACTGGACAAATTATGCTTAAGAAGGTATCACTCTACCACGTTCACAGTAAAATCAAATTTATACTGACATTCAGAACTCTCCCTCATGTGACCACAGCTTTCCTTGTCCTTGTGCCTCAGTCCAGATTATGCACCATTCTTCAGGCACATTCCTCAGAGAGAATCTTTCTCATTCCCTTATCTTTATTCCTGTCTCCTTTGCTTGACATACGTTTTTCCCGTCATTGTCAAAAACTTACCCGTATTTCAAAACCTTCTTATAACTCGCCTTACATTAGGCTTCCTCAGGTCTCTCTTCCATGTTCTCTCATTTTGGCCTGTGCCCTAGAAACCTCTGACAGTCACAGTACTCCTGATACCGTTGTGGCCAGCTTCCCTGTCTGCACATCAGCTCCTGCCCTTTCACACTTCAGTGATTATTCCTCCTGACCTCTATTATTTACTGGGGGGAAATAACCCATACAGATTCACTCCCAGAGCCTTTAACAAACAAAGCCTTTATAAAATCATGTTAGAATAAGAGATACTGTGAGTAAGAGAGGCAGCAACCTATGGGTCACAGACATACAAAGACCAGCAAAGGGATGGTGGAAGCATGGTGTGGGTTAAATAGTAATAGGTGATACTGCAGGAGATATTGGGATACTTCATCTAGAAACAATTGGATAAATCATTTAGTTAACAAAAGTATATGGCTTAGTATAAACAAAGCACTTGCATAATGCCAACCTTTTAAAACCTAGTAGTCAAGCTAAAGATACAAGATTAATATTATACACATAAAATGATAATAATATAAGGCAAACTATAATAAGCAGTACAAATTCAAACCTCTCTCCCCTCTTCTTTCCAGGATTCTGACCAATAGCAAGTACAAAAAGGGACTAGGAGTCCAATGAGGATCAAAGTATCAACTTAATTAGTTGGAGGAATTGATAATCTCCAACGTGGCAGATCCTCTGGCAGAAACTTGGGGTAACTAATACAGATTGTGCCTAAGGCAGAAATGGAACCTCCTGTCTCCCACACTGAGTCTAAATCTTGAACCCTGTGAATCTAAACCTTGAACCTGAGGAGAAAGCCGGAACTTTGAAATAGACCTGCCTATGCTTGATTGCAGATGAGATAGATAAAATGGGCTGGTCTCTTTACAACATGAAATTAGGAAGCACAAAGATGCATTGGACTTGAGAGTAGACAGTGAAAGGGAAACTAATGGGAAAGAGTGTTGTGTAAAAAAAGTGACATATAATATTACTGGCAAAATGTGGACCAATGTTCTGGACTTTGGCCAGTCAAGTTTGTCACTCTTCCATGGAGTAAAGAGAGCAGAATAATTGACAGTTCCTTCCTCTTCAGACCTCCTAAGAACCAAATGAAGAATAAGCAATAGTATAGGAATATACAACAGACATACATCACCTCAGGATGGAGTGATTAGGTCGTTATTTAAGAGTTCATTCTTTGAAAATCAATTCTAGTTATTTCACTCTACATTATGTCTGACAGAGGACCTTCCAGACCCTAGTAATGGAAACTTTGTACTTTACTAAGAAGCTTGAATTTGAAAAACGGGTAATTTTGATGGGCTGTATAAACATACGAGGCAGAGAGAACAACATGAACAAAAAGGCAGAAAAGCAGAACGATTGAACAGTAGGTTCAACCACTTCATTGACAGTTATGATCACTAGGCTTAATAAGTTCAGACTTTCTTCATTAGGCAGAAGTGGACCAGTGAAGATTATTGTTTAGGGAAGTAACAATCCAAAATATATTTTAGAATATAGTTGTTATACGAAGGATGAATTCTGTCAAAATACTGCTCATGAACTGCGTCACTATGTCTCACTTGTATTTCATTTGTGTTCTGAGATATTCATCTCCAGAGCCAGTGTGGCAGTGTAGAGATAATACACATGCTATGCTCCCTTCTAGCCGTCATGATCAATCGATGAAACTTCTCTGCATGGTCTGGCATTATAACAGAGGACAGGATTTGGATTACACGTCCCGCACCAGCTCTGCTACCTACTTAGCTCTGTGGCCTTAAGTAAGGCACTTGGTTTCCCTAAATCTTAATTATAAAATGGGACTGATAAGATTTACCTTGTGAGATTGTACAGAATAAGCTTAACTAGCACCTCCCCCATAGTAACTATTTAATGATAGTCTTCCTTTCCTGAATGGTATTGTCATTAGTTCTGATAACTATGTATCAATAACCTACAGGGATATTAAGTCAATACTAGAGTGCTTAAAATCTTCTATAGGAATTCAGACCAGACGCAAGTTGGCAAGAGTTGGTTGTTAAGTTGGCAACCTACCTTCTTCTAGGACAAGAATATATGTGGACTCCCATGAATAGGAAAATATAGGGGACTACCATGCATTACTTCTTCATGGCTGCCGGTGTAAGCATGAATGGGGTATTTCAGGAATCAAAGGTCCACATGCCCTATGGGAAATGTGTCATCACTTGCCAATAGCTGCTCTTGTCAAAGACGTCCTCTCACACAAAGGTCCTAAGCCAAATGACAAGAACTTCTGCCACCACTAGGAGTCCCCAGAGGGACACTCGCTGAATAGGAATGTCAGTAAATACAGTCTCTTTTTTTGGGGGGCAGCTGTTGGAGGAAACACCTGCTGAAAGGACCCTTAAGGCTTACAGACAAAAGGCATGTAGATTTTGGTGTTTTCAGCAAGTAGATCATGTAGGAGTTTCAGAAATCTCTCAGAAGTACCTCAGATAAATCTTCACATAAAGTGAAGAGTGTGATGTCTGAGTAATCATACTGACAATTATTTGTGAAGGTGAATGTTGCTTAGAAGATTCAAAAATAAGCAAATGAGAGATTGCCAATATCTAAACTAGGTACCAAATTACATGGTAAATGGGTGTTTAAATCGTGTCTTAAGTAGTGTGAGATGCATGTTAATTTGGAAACTAATTCTTGATTTAACAATCATCTTTTATATCCTG
The DNA here is from genome assembly GCF_023721935.1 of Panthera uncia. NCBI lineage: Eukaryota > Metazoa > Chordata > Mammalia > Carnivora > Felidae > Panthera > Panthera uncia. The sequence continues at coordinate 53,627,197 of NW_026057585.1, forward strand.
CAGACATTTAGAAGAAATGCACTTACTACGGACACCAACTTCTTCTGCATCTGCCTGATCATATTTAAAGGAACAGAAGAAATGTAATTAATCTGCCCAGTAAATACCAGATCATAGCACTAGGCAGGTGTGTGTCTAGATAAAATTTCTTGCAGCTAATTTAAACTTTCTACACACAGCAGTAGATAATCTCAATGTAAATAATACATTTCTTCTTGACCCTTTAATGTAAGCCAACATGTAGAACAAGATCTTGACTTCAATTCTGTATCACATACACTTCTGTATACTTTTAGCATTTGTGGATAGACTTAGAACATTTATGAAAATGGCACCTTTGGTAAAACTGTATGTTTTAAAGCTCAGATTAAATCTAATGGTGAGTGGAATTAGGTACCACTTTCCCATTTAAAGCCCCAGATGTGTATTAATTAGATTTTTTACACTCATAGAATTTTTCAAGAAGTTTATTGTATAGCCACTGTCTCGGGGACGAGTCTTTATTATATTCTAGTTATTCCTATGTTTGTGCAGAAAAACTATTTCAATGTTTAAACATTTTTATACCTCCTTATATAGAATAGTGGAATGCATTTTTCAGTACATTTTAAAATATGAAGTTGTTCTTAAACTGAACTACACACTGTACTGAATTGAAAGGACCTTTCTTAGGGGTCAGGAATCATTTTGATTCCTTCCAAGTGATTTTGAAACATCATTTTAAATTTCTATTTTTCTGTGGTGTTATTTTGTATTATAATCATCTGTACTCTCACGAAACAAGGGGAAGAGGGTATCATAGGATGTGTTATAACTTGACAACACGGTTTTTTAAAACTTCTGTATTTTTCTTTGACCACTTCTGCAGGGGAAAAAATACTATTCCCTTGGTACTTGCCCTAAGTCTTGATAAAATTTGTGGAAGATACTACTGTATCATGAAATAAAAATACTGTATGAAAATCTGAAACAAAATTTAACTTATTTGAAAATAACTGATTTTCCATTTAGAGAAATTTCAGATTTACTTCTTAAAATGAAAATGGGTTTTAAGAACTATTAAATGACATAGATACTAAATAGTAACCCAATTAACTATTAAACCTAATTGCCTTCACTAATGACTTTATTGGTACTATTTAAATAAGACTTTTAAGATAATCTGCTAAATATTAAGAACAGTTTGTGATACAGTCCTTGTAATAGGATATTACCGAAAATATACCAAAAAGAATAATTCTTTTTGTGTTCTAGCACTGAAAACTAAGCTTAGGATGTAAAGCCAAAGCATATAAAGAAACTTACATTAGTCAGGAATTAAAGGGTTAAGAAGTAGTTTGGTTTCATATGTAATGCAAGTTATGTAGGTATGTGGTTAATGCTATTAAATCAGTTACTGTATGTTTGACCTCTTGATATACTAAGCTTTTGCCTTTCAGAACAGCTGGGTCTGCTAAGAATCATTTCCCAGTCCTCTTCATTGTAGATCAGATGACTCTCGCTTTATCACCCTTGGAGGCCACATGAAGGACAAAGCAGAAAGATCCACACACAAAACTAATGTTTATATGGGGGGGAGAGGGTGCGGCATGGAGGAAGGCGGGGGATACACTTGGCCCTGATCTTCCAATGAACATAACAGAAGAGAGACCAATTGAGACTTGAAACCCCTGTGTTACTCCAACCATTATTTAGTTACATCCTATCCATCTTTTACTCTTTCTATTGAACAGAGAGGCTCCTTTGGCTGCCCTGACTTTTGTAAATGTTTCACTCACTTAGTTGTGGTTTATCATTTGGACAGAATGCTACATCTGGGATTTTTCTCCCCTCCTTAAGGCCTCAAAGGAAAATGGCTTCTGTATGCTTCATATTTGATACATGAACATACACCCTGTTCTCTTCATTTTAAGAAGCAAACCTGAGTTTATTGGCAACAGAGAAAACTGCATTTCTTAGAAAGGGCCCTTCCCTCTAAAATGAACTTGAAAATAACTTAGAAGGGTTCATTTTTTTGACAGATTAGTGAAGTGAGAAATCTTTAATATTTTTGCATTACCTAAATATCTTTATATTTAGATATCCCAGTAATCCTGTCACTGAAATACTTTAGAATTGTCTATTTCTGTGTTAATTCATCACTGGACATTTTTGGTATTTGGACATTTGTTTTTTAAATTTTTTAATGTTTATTTTTGAGACAGAAAACAAAGCAGGGGAGGGGCACAGAGAGAGGAAGACACAGAATCTGAAGCAGGCTCCAGGCTCTGAGCTGTCAGCACAGAGCCCAACACAGAGCTTGAACCCACGAACCATGAGAAGTCAGACGCTTAACCAACTGAGCCATCCAGGTGCCATTTTTGGTATTTTGGAACCTAATCCAAGTTCAGAGTGGACTCTTCTTAAATTGGTTTCTAACAGATAGTTAAGACATACTTGACTTATAATTGCTACAAGTCTCCATAACAGCTACAATGTTAACTCAATATGATTAGGTTAAATCATCTAGAAAATGTATATTTAAAGAATTTGCCCATAACATCCTTTGAATATGTACATATTCTATTAATATTTACATAATACTTTTTCAAATAATGTTTCTCTGTTCCAGTTATTTAGAAGTTAGAACTTCCTCATCATTGATTTAAATCAACATCCTGTGTTAAACCTATGTATGCTATTCCAAAAAATAAAAAATAAAAAAAATAGGACTACACCAGCCAGCCAAGATGCTGACATTTGGGCACAGTGATTACAGATGGTGACCATGGACAGCAGTGTTCCTGCTGATTCGGCAGTGATTCAAGGCTGCTTTTCTGTGCTGACCTGCCCTTTGAGTCTTTATGCACATTTGCTTCGAAAAAGAAATACTTCCTGATTTTTGCTTTGTCTAAATCTATATACTTCCTTTATCAGACTTAGAAGTACATACCTTCTTGTATCAGCCTGTGGCTGTCCATGTCTAGAACCAAATTTTCTTTGTGTATATGTGTTCATTGTTTTAAAATGTATCACCAGTCAATATACTTTAATGGCTATCTTATGAAAGAAATATATTCATTAAAAACACATGTTGATGTGAAAATAATTGTTTTATTCTTATCACAGAGTAAAGACAACACATCTAGACAACACATCTTTGCATAAGAAACTATAACATCGATATGATACATTTTTACCAATTGAATATGATAGTAAAGATGAGCTTCTCCTAATATAGAATGATACATTATTAACAGAGCCAAGTCAATATGAAACATGATATGAATCAATGCTATGGAAGTGGTTATCCTGAACCACATCACAACAACAACAATAAAAAGATCAGAAGGATGAAATCCTGCATAAGACCATTTAACTTAGAATGATCCTGGAAGTTTAGAACTAGTGATCATGAGTAATTAAAAAGACATCACTCAAACCACTTAGATTTAAATTCAAGAAAATTCACTGTTAAATTGCATTTAAGTAAATCGGCATTTTGGAAAAAATAACATGGTTTAACCTCTCTGCCTGTTAAAAAGAAATTCAAATTTGTACCATGTAATGAGGCATGTTCAAACTTCAAGCAGTTTAAATTGCCTTCCTACAGTCATTTAAAAGATTGTCACAAATTTAAACCCTGAGATAGATATCTAAAGAATGAATACACATTACTTGTATTCCAAGGAAGGAAAATGAAATTTAAATACCAAAATTAGTAATTTCCTTTAAAAAGAAGGGTTAAATTCTCCCAGTAAGTTCACTGGATTTGCAGATTTTCTTTAAGACAACAACTTGTATATTTCCTGAGTAAATACTGGGATTAAGGGCATTTTCTCTTATTTTCCCACTTGGATAACTGAGTATTATAAAACTACAGTATGTCTTGGCCACTCAATAGTTAGAAAATAAAAGCCTCCACTGGGCTTGGATCCCATATAGATTTATTTTGTATAGACAACAATGACTTTTCACCATCTTTTTCCTGTAATTCCATGATCCTCAAAATGATAATTTTATTTATACACAGCAAAAAGTTCAAAAACCGTTTAAGCACTGTTAATATTTTCACGTGTTTGCAGATGTACCTAGTTGATTTTCTTCTGGTTTCTTCCACTTTTGGAATCCCACATGATTATAATGTTAAAGTAGACTAAGAAGAACAGGAAATGTAAGCAGGATACAAAACAAACCAATACAGAAAATAAGTCCGGTAATTTCTGAGGAGGATCCAGTGTGACAGTTATCAGTGTCAGAAGTACCATAGTGATGACTGAGATAAGAAACTACAAGGAGGGAAAAAACAAATTACTCAATAATATAAAAGATTAAATGTACTGGTAACATTTACTTATAGCTGTAAGTGAGCAGAACTGAAGGTGAAGGGTGGGACTCCAATCTCTTCTAATGGTGGATTTCTTCCTCCTAGGCTGCATGTTAGAATCATCAGTGGAGGGTTAAAAATCTCTATGACCAGGCCATACTTCAGACCAATTAAATCAGTTTCTAGGGTAGGCCTCAGGATTTAAAGGCTTCCACGTGATTCCCATGTGTAGCCAAAGCCTGAGAATTCCTGTCATACTTAATACCGCCCAAGTACTTAAAAGTTACCTGGAACAGACAATACTGCTAGTCAGGGTTAAATTTAAGCTACACTCCAGGGCCCTGAGTCCTTATAAAATATAAAGTTCTAAGCTAATCTAAGAACCCATCTATAAAAAACTTCCATGGCAAATAGTAATATTTCATGTTCATGCAACATTCAATGAGCTAATGCTGTAGTAAATCATGGTGGGGCATATGAAAGAAAATGTAATCTTCTGGCCTCAAAGAGTTTTCAATTTAATTAGGGAAATGCATGAACTAGTTAAAATCACAAGGTCACATTTTATTAAAGGCCAAAATGAGTAGTAAAAATACTGCATTTATTGTAATTGTGTAGCAGTCAGTTTTCTTGACACAGAAGCTGCTTAAGTAAATGTTCTATATTTCCACATTTACTTTGTTTTCTAAGCAAGCAGTGAGAAACCATTGCTGGTGACTTTCATGAAGAAGGTGGGACAAAAATGGAACCCTAAAAGATGTTTTAATGGCAGGATTTAACGACCTGAATAGAGTATGCAGTGCTCATTCCAGAGCTTAGGGATAGTAACCAAAAAAGACTCAGACAGGTGTAAACGGCTACAAATACCCTCCAAAGGGAAAATCCCCTGAGTCAATCTTAGTGTAAAGTGAAATCTAACTTCTGAATTGAAATAATCAAATTTAAAGTTTCAAACTTAAGAAATACAGGGCTGGTTGAAATATCATGATACTATGATGCTGAATCAGTGTTAAGGGACATACTAAAATTCCTTCCATTTTAAACAAACTCTAGCTATTACCCCATTTGCTCCTATTTACAGCAAAGTTTCCCAAAGGAGTTGCCTATAACTTAATGCATCCAATTCTCCTCCCATTTCATTAGTAAATCCACACCAATTAGACTTTCACCTCAGTTGCTCCAATGAAACTGCCCTGATCAAAGATCCATAATGACTTCCACTGGTTATTTCTTATCACCTTATTTGATCTCTCAACAGCATGTGAAATAGCACATTACTCCCATCTCCCTGACACACTTCCTTCACTTGACTTCCATAACACCATACTCTCCTACTGTTAATCCTCCACCAGTTAATCCTTCTCAGACAACTCTGATGGCTCCTTATGTCCCCTACCTCTATGTACTGTAGTATCCCAAGACTCAGTACTTAGTCATCTTCTATACTCACACCTTTTGTGAGCTCATCCAGCCTGGACCTCTCTCCCCTAAACTCCAGACTCATATTCAAATGGACATATAATAAGCATCTAAAAATATGCACACAAGCTATCCTTAGTAAGATTAACAGCTGACTTCTCATCAGAAAACATTGAGGCCACAAGGCAGTAAGATGGATGACATTCAAATTGCTGAAAGAAAAAGACAATTCCATTTCTAGCAAAAATACCCCTCAAAAACAGGAAAAATCAACATAAAGCACAGTTGATACATTTGAAAACACTGAGATAATACAAGTATGTTCTCTAAATACATTGGAATTTTTAAAAATTTTTTAATGTTTGCTTATTTTTGAGAGACAGAGTAAGAGCAGGGGAGGGGCAAAGAAATAGGGTGACACAGAATCTGAAGCAGGCTCTAGGCTCTAACCTGTCAGCATGGAGCCCAATGCGGGGCTTGAACTCACGAACCGTGAGATCATGACCTGAGCCAAAGTCATTTGACCGACCGAGCCACCCAGGCACTCCATAAACACATTGGAATTAAATGAGAATACAAAAACAGGAAGAAATCTGGGAAATCCCCAAATATTTGGAAACTGAACAAGTTTCTAAGTAATTCATGAACCAAAGAAGAAATCACAATGGAAATGGACTATATTTTTAACTCAACAGAAAAGCAAATGTCAAAATTTATGGAAAGCTGGCTTAATATGACATAGTAAAATTTACAGGTTTGAATGCCTCTATAAAAATGGAAGAAAATTTTTAAATCAATCACCTGAATTTGAAATTTAAGAAACTAGATAAAGAGTAAACCAAACCAAAGGCAGCAGGAGAAAGAAGAAAATTAGAACCAAATCAATGAAATAGAAAACAGAACACCAGGGGTGCCTGGGTGGCTCAGTTGGTTAAAGTGTACAACTCTTGATTTTGGCTCAGGTCATGATCTTGCAGTTTGTGGGTTCGAGTCCCGTGTCAGGCTCCATACTGACAGCTCAGGGCCTGGCGCCTACTTTGGATTCTGTGTCTCCCTCTCTCTCTGCCCCTCACCCCCGCCCCCCACCCCCACCCCCTGCTTGCACTCTTTCTCTTTCAAAAATAAATAAACGTTAAAAAAATTTTTTTTAAAGTCAAGTGTATCTGTATACAGTAGTAATGAACATTATAAAAACAAAATTAAGAAAACAATTCCATTTAGAAAAACATCATAAAGAATACTTAGAAATAAATTTAACATAAGTACATAAGACCCGTACACTGTTGAAGAAAATTACAGATTTTCTAAATTAATGGGAATGTATACTATGTTCATGGATTTGGAAGACTAAATCTTATTAAGATGGCAATATTCCACAAATTGATATACAGAATCAAAGTAATCCTTATCAAAATCTCAGCTGGGCTTTTGGAGAAATTGACAAGCTGATGCAAAAAGTGATATGGAACATAAAATAGCTAAAACAATCATGAGAAACAACAAAGTTGGAGGGCTCACGTTCTGAATTTTAAAACTAACTACAGAGCTATAGTAATGAAGACAGTGTAGTACTGGCATAATGATACACATATGTATCTGTGGAATAGGATTGATTTAGGATCAATTGATTTTTAGGATCCTTATATTTAGGATCAGTTGATTTTCTTTTTTTTTTTTTTTTTATTATTTTTTAAACTTTTTAAATGTTTATTATTTTTGAGAGAAAGAGACAGAGAGCAAGCAGGCAAGGGGCAGCAGAGAGAGAGGGAGACACAGAATCGGAAGCAGGCTCCAGGCTCTGAGCTGTCAGCACAGAGCCCGACGTGGGGCTTGAACTCACAGACTGCGAGATCATGACCTAAGCTGAAGTCAGCCACTTAACTGACTGAGCCACCCAGGCGCCCCATGGATCAGTTGATTTTCAACAAAGGTACCAACACAATTCATTGGTGCTGGAACAACTGAATAAAGTTGGACTCCTACCTCACAGCATATATGAAAATTAACTCAAAGAGAATCAGTGACCTAAAATTAAAACATTTAAGATTTTTTTGTTAAGTAATCTCTACACCCAATGTGGAGCTCAAACTCACGACCCTGAGATCAAGAGTTACTCCTCTGGGAATGCAAGCTGGTGTAGTCACTCTGGAAAACAGTATGGAGGTTCCTCAAAAAATGAAAAATAGAACTACCCTATGACCCAGCAATTGCACTACTAGGTAATTATCCAAAGGATACAGGTGTGCTGTTTCGAAGGGACACATACACCCCAATGTTTATAGCAGCACTATCAACAATAGCCAAAGTATGGAAAGAGCCCAAATGTCCATCGATGGGTGAATGGATAAAGAAGATGTGGTATATATATAAATGGGAGTATTACTCGGCAATCAAAAAGAATGAAATCTTGCCATTTGCAACTACGTGGATGGAACTGGAGGGTATTATGCTAAGCGAAATTAGTCACAGAAAGACAAATATCATATGACTTCACTCATATGAGGACTTTAAGAGACAAAACAGATGAACATAAGGGAAGGGAAACAAAAATAATATAAAAACAGGGAGGGGGACAAAAGCGTAAGAGACTCTTAAATATGGAGAACAAACAGAGGGTTACTGGAGGGGTTGTGGGATGGGGGATGGGCTAAATGGGTAAGGGGCATTAAGGAATCTACTCCTGAAATCACTGTTGCACTATATGCTAAATAATTTGGATGTAAATGTAAAAAAAAGAAAAGAAAAATGCAAATCAAAATGCATTAGGGTGATTAAAAAGACAGTAACGAGTGTCAGTGAGGATGTGGAGATACTGGAACCCTTATAACACTGCTGATGGGATTGTAAAATGGTATGCAAACCTTGGAAGACAGCCTGACAGCTTCTCAAAATGTTGAACATAGAATAACTAGCAATTCTACTTCTAGGAATATCCTCAAGGTATCTGAAGACATATCACCACACAAAAACCTATACATGGATGTTCACAGCTATTATTCATAATAACCAAAAGGTAGAAAGAGCCTACATATCCATCAACTGATGAATGGATAAAGAAATTGTGGTGTATCCATATAACTGAATAGTTTTTAGCCATAAAAAGTAATGAAGTACTGATACATGCTACAACATAGTTGAACCCTGAAAACATGCCCAGTGAAAGGAACCAGTCACAAAAGACCACATTTCATATGATTCCATTTATATGAAATATCCAGAATAGGCAAATCCATACACACAAAAGTAGTATGTCAAGGGTTGGGGAGAAGGGGCAGAAAGCAACTGCTAATGGGTACAGGGTTTATTTTTGGAGTGATGAAATGTCCTAATACTAGATAGTGATAATGATTACACAACTCTGTGCATAATACTAAAAGACACTGAATTATACACCATAAAAAGGTGAATTTTGTGTTGAACTTCAATATAATTGCTATTAAACAAAATAAAGGTCCTCTAAATACACCCAGTTGCAATAGCCATAGGATAAAATTTCACGCTTTTGTGGATTTTTTTTAAACTTGTACTTTGCCATATAAAGATCTCCTAGAGAGCTAAGCCTGTCAAGTGATTTGTTTTGTTTTGTTTTGAACTAAAGAATAAACTGAAGTTGTGTTTGTAAAAAAAAATAATAATAAAAATGAAAATAGTTACACACTCCTCCAACTGAGCTAGCCAGGTGCCCCCTCGAGATGAAAATAAAACTCTCAAAAGAAAACATAAGGGTAAGTCATGACCTTTACAAAATGGTTTCTTAGATAAGACATCAAAAGCACAGGGCATCTGGCTGACTCAGTCAGTAGAGCATGCAACGCTTGAACCCAGGGTCGTGAGTTCAAACCCCAGGAGGGAAACAGAGCTTACTTTAAAAAAAAAAAAAACAAAATATAACAACAACAAAAGACAAAGAAATAGACATATTGGACTTCATAAAAATCAAAAAAAAACTTTCATGCTGGAAACAATACCATTAACAAGTGAAGGAGGAACCTACAGATTATGAAAAAAATATTTGCAAGTCCTATCTAGTAAGGGACCTGTATCAAGAATGTATAAAGAACTCTTACAACTCAAAAATAAAAAGGCAACCCAATTAAAAATGGGCAAAGTATTTGAATAAGCATTTCTTCAAAGAAGATATACAAATGGCCAATAAGCAAAAAAAAAGATGCTCAACATAATTAGTAACTAGGAAAATACAAATCAAAACCTCACTGAGACTTCACTCCCACCAGGACAGCTATAATAAAAAAGACAGTAACAAGTACCATCATGAATATGGAGAAATTAGAACCGGCATATATTGCTGGTGGGAATGTAAAATCATGTAGCACTTTGGCCAACAGTTTCTCAAAATGTTAAACACAGAACTACCACTCCTAAGGGTACATTCAAGGGAAATGAAAACAATATGCTGATAAATTTATACACAAACCTTCAGAGCAGCATTATTCACAACAGCCAAAAAGTGGGATCAACCTAATGCCCATCAACTGATGAATAAACAAAATGTGCTGTATCTATTAAAATGAAATATAGTATGGAAATAAAAAATAATGAAGTACTGATACATGCTACAACACAGATGAACCTCAAAAACGTTATGCTAAGTGAAAGTAGCCAGTCACAAAAGACTATATTTCCTATGATTCCATGTTATGGACTGAACTATGTCCCGGCAAAATTCATGTTGCAGCCCCAACCCCAATGTGACTACATTTGGAATCACAAACTTTAGGAAGCTTAAATGAGGTCATAAGGGTGGGACCCTAATTTGATAGGACCAGTGTCCTTATAAGAAGAGGAAGAGAAAAAACATTTTTTTAAATAAATTTTTAAAAAATAATAAATAAAAAGAAGAGGAAGAAACACCAAAGTCTCTACACACCCACACAAAGAAGCAGCCACATGAGGACACAGCAAGGTTGCCTATAACCCAGAAAGAGAGACCTCACCAGAAACCTTGATGAGGCACCTTGATTTTGGACTTCTAACCTCTAGAACTGTAAGAAAATAAATTTCTGTTGCGTCAGCCATCTGGTCTGTGGTATTTTGCTATGGCAGCCCTAGCAGAATAATACATTCCACTTATATAAAAGAAAAAAGGTATTACATTTTTTTTTTAAATAGTGCCATGCTAAGTACCATTCCTTAAAATCTGAACAACTTACCAAATATTGTATAATTCTGGAAAGAAATGTAAAACATGGAAGATATTTCCTAACAGAAAGGGAAAAGGATTTCAACTGAAGTTCTTCTTCAGAAGTCTTTTCAAATATTGAAAAGGAAGTTGCACAAGCTATAAAAAATGCGATCGTTGTCACAACTAAGGGCATTAGGAGTTCATCCTTCAGTAGAAGAGGTAGCATACTGTAAGGGAAAAACAGAAAAAACATCAAAAGAGAATTGCCAGTTCAAACCACATCACTCTGAAAAAAGTTTTAAATGAGTTTATAAGAAGTATACTGAAAATACTATATGAATATTGGTTTGACTCACCTAAATGTTGACACAAGTAAAAACCAGGTAGACATAAAAGGAATTTCACTTAAAACTAAGCAGACTGGTCTAAAATGATAAAGAAAAAAAAATATTTTAATCTGACAGAATTTCAATTCTTGTGAAAAATATAAATACATTTTATCTGTCTGATCTTCAGGGTAGCTAAACAAACAAACAAACAAACAAATAAAAAACAGCCAGTAAGGTCTCCATATAGATCACTGATTCATTTTTTTTAATACCTATCAATTCAAACTAAGTGAGTCTAAACATAGAGAAGGTATCTACTCCTCATAATAACTGAAAAACTGCTTCTTTCAATATTCCATTAATGGAACATTTTTTTTCTGGCCTACAAACAGCAGCTTAAAGAAAGGATCAGATAAACAGATCCAAACATTCAGAGATAGAGTTTTTTCGTGTTTCATCCTACTTGGGAAATAAATCAATTTCCAGTATAGTGGTATTCAAACTTCTTTTGTATGATCCTCCATGATACATATTACTAATATAAGTTAAAAATTAAAGTTGTAACAGACAAGATCATCTTCTGCCACTGAAGCAAGAACAACAGAGATAAAACTTACAAGAGGAAACAAGCTGATAATGGTAGAATAAAAGAAAAGAGGGGAAAAAAGTAAGAAGCAGCTACAGGAAAAGAACAATAGTATAGGAAGAGGAAGCATAATGCCAATAAAAGGAACTTTATTATAGAGTTTAGGATTATGGGTCCCAACTCTGTGACCTTACCACCCACCCTGGTCTCATTACCTTCTGGATTCTACTGTGGCAATGTTCAAGTAGAAGAGGACCTGAGTCTTAGTCCCATCTCTGCCACTTATTACTGTATGACTTTGAACAAATGATTAATTTAGCCTTTTTTTCTTATGTATAAATGGAAATAATAATACTTGTATTGTTAAGTAGTTGAAAGAACTCTTTTACTAGTATTACCTAATTTTTTAACATGATTATTTCTGTGTTTCTAACGTTTACTACTGATTGTGGTACATTACTTGTGTACAATACTTGTTGTTATAGTTGTTTTGGGTCTCCTTATTTTAGAAGCTTTAAGCATTCTCCTTTTTAGAAGGATGACTTTCCCCCATATCAACTAGCATATGAGATGTAAAGTGTGGGGTTACAAACCAATTGAAAACTACTGCACTAAAAGAAAATACTAGAACTTTCAGTTTCACTGCTTGATGCTTTTTAAATCAGAATGTATTTATGTTAAAAATATACACATAGTAGGTGCTCAATAAACATTTCTCTTTCTGGGTCAAAACTCCCATTTATTCATTCAATATTCATTTACTGAATATAAGCATTTGTGGAAAACTTATTACGTATAAGCACTACTCTGAAAGGAATACAAAGAGGAATATAACTCAGCCCTTGACCTCAAGGTACTTAATATTTATAATCAAGTACCGAAATCCTCTGCATCCTCAACCTCTTTGAATCTTTCCCTTTATCGCCTTGTTCAAAACAAACCTTGGCTCCCTCCCGCTGAGGAAAATGCTGTCCCTCTGCCCTCTCAACTGTGCCTGTTTTGTTGTTTCCACAGCCTTCAAACAAATGGACCCAGAGGGAGATAGCATCCTTGGTCTTTATCACTTCTTCCACACCAGTTCTCCCTCTCTCCGCCCGACCAGTCTCCACCTTTGAATCTCATGTCATCGGGCTTCATCCCTATTAGTCCTCATCTTTGTTACCATCCACCAACCACAAGGTCACTTCCCTCATTACTCAATCATTTCAACTCCTTCCTGTCACTCTCTACAACCCTACTCATCTTAATTCCTGGCAATTTTTACATAGACATAAGTGATCTTCCAACATCCTGACTTCTCATTTGCTGGAGCTCCTCTCTTCTGGTGATCACATCTTCATCCCTACACCTTAGGGTCATACTCAGGACTGCAAACCCTCCATAATCACAACCCATCAACTGCATCCTGACCACTATCTCCTACATTTTCAGCACTCCAAACTCCAAACAATCTTTTATCCCATCAAGACTTTCAATCCATTATTCCTACCACCTTTTCACTTTGCCTCACTCCTTTGAAGTCTTTCCCCCTTCTTAACCAAGCAGTTTAAATTCTAAGGTCAATCATTATAATACCGCCCTGCATTCACTCGTAAGCCCCGAGCAAGCCCATTATCCTCACTAGACAAAACCATAAACCTGGAAAGACCCAACTCTCCACTTGTACTTATTCCAACCATAGTGAGGAACTGCTCTTGAGAAAAACATTTACCCACACTATTTTCACTTTAAATATATGATCATGATATTCGAGTGTGTCCAACACCTACTATGTATTTCTCTAGTCTGTTCACATTCTGTGTCTCCTTAGAATAATTCACACCTTCTCTCTCCTCATAATCCCCAAAGCTCCAACACATTCTTGCCCAATGGCCTTGCCTTCCACTTCACTGAGAAAACTGAAGCAATTAAAAGAACTTTCACAGATGCCACCATCACATCTACTCTCTCCCCAGCATCTGTACCTATCTACCCTATTCCCTCTATTTATTAAAATGAAAACTCATGCATCTGTCCAATGCCAGTTCCATTTGTGCTCTAGGTCCTATCCCACCTCCCTTTCCAAGGAATTTGCTCCAACAACTCCTACCTCCCTCCTCTATCATCAATGTTCCCTCTCTACTGACCATTCCCACACCATGATTTCTCCTATCTTAAAACAAACGGGTACATGAGTGGCTCAGTCAGTTGAGCATCTGACTCTTGTGAGATCAGGTCATGATCTCACAGTTTGTGGGTTCGAGCCCTGAATTGGGCTTTGTGCTGACAGTGCAGCGCCTGCTTGGGATTCTCTCTCTCCCTCCCTCTCTCTGCCCCTCCCCCACTCACTCTGTCTCTCTCACAAAAATAAACATTAAAAAAAAAAAAAACCTCACTTGACTCTACTTTCTCTAACAGCTGTTGCTCTTATTTTTTCTCCCCTTTTCAGCAAAACTCACCTAAAGAACCCATCTCATACCATATACAAAAATTAATTCAAAATGGATCAAAAATCTAAATATAAGATCTAAATTCATAAAATTCTTAGAAATAACATGAGACTAACTCTTTATTATGTTGGATTTGGCAATAGTTTGTTAGATCTGACACCAAAGCCTAAGCAACAAAAGAAATAATAGATAAATTGAACTTCATCAAAATAGAAAACTTTTAAAAGATTTTAAAACTTAAAAAAAAATGCTCAAAAGCACTAGTTATTAGGGAAATGCAAATCAGAACCACAATGAAATACCACTTCATACAATTAGGATGGGGGAAAAAAGGAAAATAACAAGAGCTGGAAAGGATGTAGAGAAACTGGAAACCTCATACATTACATTACTGGTAGGAATGCAAAATGGTATAGCTGTTGTGGAAAAGTTTCATGGTTCCTCAGTCAGTTGAATATAGAATTACTATATGACCCAGAAATCTCACTCCTGGGTATAGACTCAAGAGTACTGGGGCACCTGGGTGGGTCAGTCAGTTAAGCATCCAACTCTTGATTTCCACTCAGGTCATGATCTCATGGTTCCTGGGACTGAGCCCTGCATCAGGCTCTCTGTGCTGACAACAAAGAGCTTACTTGGGATTCTCTCTCCCCCTCTCTCTGCCCCACCCCTCCTGTGCGCACATCCTCTCTCTCTCTCTCTCTCTCTCTCTCTCTCTGCCAAAATAAATAAACTTGAAAAAAAAAAGAGTACTAAAAACAAATGTTCAAACGAATATGCAAGAACGTTCATAGTGGCACTACTCACAATAACCAAAAGGTGAAAACTCAAACGTTCACCAATTGATGCATGGATGAACAAAATGTAGTAAATCCATACGATGCAGTATTATTCAGGCATAAAAATGAGTATTGATACCTGCTACAACATGGATTAACCTTGAAAATATTACATAAAAGAAATCAGGCACAAAAAGCCACATATTGTATGATTCAAATTATATGAAATATACAAAATATATAGTAATATTTTAATTTTTTGAGGAACTTCTACAGTGTTTTCCATGGTGGCTATACCAATTTACATTCCCAACAAGAATGTAGAGTTCCCTTTCCTCCACATCCTTACCAGCACTTCTCTCTTGTCTGTTTGATAAGAACCATTCTGACATGTGTGAAGTGATATCTCATTATGGTTTTGATTTGCATTTTCCAGATGATTAATGATGTTGAACACCTTTTCATGTACCTGTTGTATATCTTCTTTGGGAAAGTATCTATTAAGGTCCTTTGACCATTTTCAATAAAATTGTTTTTTTTTTTTTACTAATGAGTTGTATGAATTCCTTATATATTTTGGGTGTTAATTCCTGATCAGGTATATGGTTTGCAAATATTTTCTCCCATTCCACAGACTGCCTTTTCATTTTGTTACTCATTTCCTTTGTTATACAGAAGCTTCTTAGTTTGATGTCATCCCGCTTATTTATTTTTGCTTTTGTTCTTTGTGTTTTTGGTGTCATATCCAAAAGATCATGCCAAGACCAATGTCAAGGAGCTTTTTCTTTTAGGAGTTTTATGGTTTCAGGTCTTGCATTTAAGTCTTTTTTTATTATTGGGGGCAGGGGGCAGAGGGAGAGAAAATCTCAAGCAGACACCACACTCAGCATGGAGACCAACACAGGGCTCTATCCCATGATCCTGGAATCATGACCTGAGCCTAAATCAGGAGTCAGATGCTCAACCGACTGAGCCATCCAGGCACCCCACATTTAAGTCTCTACTCCATTTCAAGTTAATTTTTGCGAATGGTGTAAGATAGGTGACCCATGACCTTAAATATCTTCTTTAGTCAGCTTCCAGGATATCAACCTTGTGGTTTTTCATCCTACATCACTAACCATTCCTATTTGCCTCTTCCCCTAAGACCTCTTAACGTTGTGTGGCCCAGGACTCAGTCCCTGGTTCCTGTCTCTATATATACTCGCTCCTTTGATTATGTCATCCAGTCTCATGACTTTGTCCTCTCTACTGACAAACTACTAAATTTCTATCTTTAGCTCAAACCCCTCTCATATATCCAACCTAGACTTAAATCTAAATGCTAACCCAATATCTCTGTTTCGATATCCAAAGATCTGTCCAACACTGAACTTGGTCTCACCAGGTGTACACCTAGCCTGATCCTGTTTCAATGGCATTCTTCCCGACTTCAGTCAATCACTATTCTATCCTAGTTCCAAGCCAAAACCCATTGACACACCTTTGATTTTTCTTTTTCTCTCACATGCTACATACAAATCATCAGAAACCCTTCTGGCTCTATTTATATATTCACAATGGCCACTTCTCACTTCTTCCACTATTACTACCTTGATCCCAATCACCACCACTTCTCACCTGGATTATGGTAACAGCCTTCTAAGTGGTTTCTGTGTTTTCTTGCTCCATATAATCTATTCTCGACCTGTAGCCAGAATGCTTTTTTTTTTTTAAACTTCATTGAGGTATAATTGATACACAAAGAATCGCACATATTTATTTAATGTGTATAATTTGACAAGCAGAGTGGATCCTTTTAAAACATCAAGTCAGGGGTGCCTGGATGGCTCAGTCAGTTAAGCATCTGATTTTGGCTCAGGTCAAGATCTCGCGATGTGTGAGTTCGAGCCCCACATCAGGCTCTGTGCTGACAGCTCAGAGCCTGGAGCCTGCTTCAGACTCTGTGTCTCCCTCTCTCTCTCTGCCCCTCCCCTGCTCTCATTCTGTCTCTCTTTCAAAAATAAATAAACATTAAAAAATATTTTAAAAATAAAAAAAACATCAAGTCAGATCATGCTTATTCCCCAACACCCTTCTAAGGCTCCCCACTTTCTTTAGAATAAAAGCCAAAGTTCCTAATGTGGCCTACAAGGTCCTGTAGAATTTATACCTCTGTTACCTCTTTAACTTCACCTTCTATTACCCCCTACCTTGACCACCCCATTCTGGCCACATTGGCCATTCTGTTGTTCACTAAACATACCAGGCATACTCCCATCTTAGGACCTTCACACAGGCTGTTCTCTTCATCTAGAATGTTATTATCCCAAATATCCACACAGCTAATTTCCTCATCATCTCCAGTCCTCTCAAATATCTCCTCAATGAGGCCTACCTATCTGTATTGAGATTACAACCTGTACTTCTCCTGTAACCCCACCTCCAATACTCCCAACTTCCCTTATCCTGTTTTATTTCTCCCTCATGGCCTTTATTACCTTCTCACACACTGTTTAATTTCTTATTTTTATTTATTAGTGTCTGTCCTTGAGAATAAAAGCTAAGAACGTAGGAATTTTTGTCTGTTTTGTTCATGGATACATACCAAGTGTGCAGAACAGTACCTGACAACCAGTAGGCACTCACTGAACATTTATTGAATGATATATCTGTTTAGCGATAGATTAGCTAGGACCAGGTCAAGAAAAACTTTCAATGCTAACTTTAAAATATTTTATCAAAATTATATTAAAGCCATGCACTGTTATAAATGACATAAGTACAGTTGTAGAGCAGGAACTCCAAGCAATTCAGGGCCCGGGGCACCTGGGTAGCTTAGTCGGTTGAGCGTCCGACTTCAGCTCAGGTCATGATCTCACAGTCTGTGAGTTCGAGCCCCGCATCAGGCTCTGTGCTGACAGCTCAGAGCCTGAGACTGCTTCGGACTCTGTGTCTCCCTCTCTCTCTGCCCCTCCCCCACTCATGCTCGCTCTCTCTCTCTCTCTCTCTCTCCCTCTCTCTCAAAAATAAATGTTAAAAAAAAATTTTTTTTTTAATTTAAAAAAAAAAGAAATTCAGGGCCCAAGAGCTACTATGTATGGTCAGATTACAGATCACTGAATGGGCTGCCTTTGTATGGGGTAGAAATTCTGGGGAATTTGAAAGCAAACCTTTCCATAGTTCCATCACCTGGCACCAGGAATTTGTGGAGGGTCAGCCAAGCCTCACTTAATAGTGGTAGGAACTAACTCAGGTTTAGACTTTGGAGGATGAAACTAAACTGTCCTCCTAGTCTGCAATGATGTGAGACAGTTTTGTTTCAAGCAAAGAAGCCTTCCACATAGGCCAGCCCAGCTCAGAGCAAGCTCTGCACTGAGATCTTAGTCCAAAGCTCCACCTAACAAAAGCAATACTTTTTCCATTTGTCATTGGTTATTCTGTCCATGGCTCTTCCACAGGAACCTAGCGAACACAGGATAAGGCATGGAAGAGTCACAGGCTAGGATTGATCTAGGGCAGGATTCAAGTATTCCAATGTGTTCTGGGTAAACACTATTTTAATGTTGGGATAATATACCTCCACTGTCACCCAATATCTATGATGAACTATGATGACCAGGAAAAAATTTTAATGCTCTTAAAACAAAGCAGTCTGATTAAGAATGGCCAATTGTGTCTAAACAAAGATTTTGACAAAAGAAACAGAACGGAGCCAACATATGAAAGCCCCTCAAGAGGTGAAAGAACAGAGAACAAAGCTACTGAATAGATGTGGAAATGAATGAAATGAAAAAGGCAAAGATGATAAACAGCCTCCAATCTGAGGAAAAGCTCTTTAGAAGACATATTTTTATTAGCATATAAAAAATATATATGAAGAAACAGACAGAAATAAGTGTGTCAGTAATAATTCTATGAAGCCTTTTCAATTTAAAATATTATATTTTATAAAGAAGTAAAATTGTAAGAAATCATTCTGGAAAAATACAATGTTATGAATAATTTTATCCAACTACATAACATTTGTCACTTAGGTGATTATATTAGGTAACAAGTTTATGTATATATTATAAACATATAATAATAAATAAATAAAACACATACTTGAAACATTTTTACTTACAATGATACCAAGAGAATGGACTTTTCATGTACTTGGAAAGAAAATAAAAAGAATGATAGTGCACAGCTAACCTTTAAGGAAAAAGGGGGAAGAATGAGATATAACAGCTTGTCAATCATAACAGCAGTTTAAATATGAATCTAAATAAAGTCATTTTAAGTAAAATTTTAAAGCTTTAATGTAGCTTCTATCTAGAAAGAAAATACCCACACAACACTAATATGCATAATTTTATTCAAATTTAGTAAAACATTTATTAAAAAAACAATGATTATATAGCTATACTTAACCATCAAAAACAAGTTCATTCAGACTCAGTTATGAATAAACAAAACTACTATATACTTCAGACACAACAATCATACCTTCATCCTCCCTTGGAATCTCTAACAATTAAATTAAATTAAATTAAATTAATTAAAAAGCATTGAAGGAAGGACAAGAAGTTCAAAATCTAAAACTAGCAAGACAAATCTATTTTAGTGTTTTTAAAATGTACATTTCAATAAAATATATTGAATATTTTATAAAGTAATCATTTGTTATTTGGGGTTTTAAATCAGAATTATTTAGATCTATTTTCAGAAGGTTATGATCTGCACATTGGACATCTATCTACACAAATCCAACCCAGAGCAAATCCTATCTACACCACCTTCTAAATACATTATCTACCTACTTCTTTCCACTGCCCTCTGCTGATGGTGGCACAGGAGTGGTCTAAGCCACACTCATCTTTCTCTTGGACTCCTGCCACAGCCTCCTAATTGGTAACTACACTCTTGCCTCCTACAGTCCACTGTGCACTCAGCCACCACACCAGATCATGTAAATTTCCCTATTTAAGGTCCTCAGGTAGCTTCCCATGAACACTAAGAATGAAATCCAAACTCCTATATGGGTCCTGCCTTCCTGTTCCAGCCTATTTCTTACTGCCTCCCTCACTCACTTCATACCAGCCATTTCATACCTGTCTATGTGCCAAATATGCCAGTGTGTTCATGCTTTAAAGAAAAACATTTTATCAAGTCAGAGCACAGATCTTGTGAATGGCTCCTTCTGGCCATTCAGTTCTAGGCTCAAATGTCACTTACCTCAATCTAACCAAATCCATCAGCACTCTTTTCGCCTAATGCTATTTTCTTAATAACCCTAATCACTCCCAGATATTTCCTGGTTAACAGATCGATTTTGTTGCTTATCCTTTCCTGCCACTAGCATGAAAAACCCCAATTAAGAGAACAGGGAGGTTACCTGCCATTCACTTACACACCAGTACCTAGAAAAGGACCTCCTCGCACATTAGAGGGCATTCGAAAAATACTACTTGAATAAATTAAAGACAATCACTTTGCTGCTATAGATATATTAGTGTTCACACTATCAATTACCTCAATTACAGACTTATGTTGAGAAATAATTCAATCTTTACTGAAAGGAATACACTTGAAAATAATTATAATGGGAAATGATTTCAAAGTTCTCAGAAGTAATCAGTAAAAATTCAAAACATCAACACAAGTAAAATTACAGAAGTCATTAATATAAATCTTTTCTAGTTTTTTAAACATAGTGGCTTGTATTAAAACATAGCAAACAGCGGCACCTGGGTAGATCAGTCGGTTAAGCATTCGACTCCCGATTTAGGCTCAGGTCATGATCTCACGGTTCGTGAGCTTGGGCCCCGCATCAGGCTCTGAGCTGACAGTGCAGAGCCTGTCAGAATCCCAAGTGGATTGTCTCTCTCCCCCTCCCCCAATCATGTTTTCTCCCTCCCTCCCTCTCTCTCTCTCTCAAAATAAATAAATAAACTTAAAAAAATAGCAAACAGAAATAGGAAAATAAGAAAAATTAGGAAATAGGAATTAGGAAAATAAGAAAAAATTAGGAAAATACAGGAAAAAATGTTTTTCCTGGCTTATAATCCTAAAAGTAATTACCTCTAACACTGCTACGGTTACTTAAGTTCTGAAATTTCATTTGCTTATCTGTGAAATCTACCTTTATTAGTATGTTATTTCTTAGAAAAATAGCATAATCTCATGTAAGCCTGCAAATATTTCAAGTTAAGCCTACTGAAGACATCAGAGCATTACTAACCAGATTCCTTCTGTTCTAAAAATCCTATAGAATATTAACTGTCGATGACTTACAATGCTGAGTTCACTCTCAGAATGAAACAAGAGAAGCTGTCAATGAAACGGTAATAAAAAAGCAAAGAGGAAATGAAACCATCCTTTTCACACTGTGGTACTCATACATACTTTTGCAGTATTTACCGTTATGTTCTGGCTTGTTTTCAAAATGCAATGTAAATAAGTGGCAGTCCCCAAACTGAAACCATAATTTCTAAATTGTTGTCTCCTTTTAAGTCCACTAAGACTTTTGTTTTCATAAACTAAATTTTCTTGGTATTTTAAAAAGATATTTTTAAAATGTCATTTTATAGGGGTGCCTGGGTAGCTCAGTCAGTTAAGTGTCCGACTTTGGCTCAGGTCATGATCTCAGTTGGTGAGACTGAGTCCAGTGACAGGCTCTGCACTGACAGTGCAGAACCTGCTTGGGACTTTCTCTCTCCCTCTCTCTCTGCCCCGCCCCTGCTCATGCTGTCTCTCTCCCTCTCTCTCTCTCTCTCTCTCTCTCTCAAAATCAATAAATAAACTTTAAAAAATAGTAAATAAATAAAATGTCATTTTATTGATCAAGGCACACAGGAACAAAATTTTAAACACTACAGAAATACAGCCAAGGAGGATATTGTGAACCTATTCAGACACATCCTAAGTTGTAGGAAATATAACCAATTCATCCTCAAACTAACACAAGTCACCTTCCTAAAACAGATATCTGTCCACTCTCCTCAAAGATGTCTTTTGGCTCCTCTGGCACACAAATCAAACTCCAACTTTTTGAATCCAACATTCAAAGTCTTACCCAGTTTGATCCTTTTTCACTCTTATCTCTCACTATACCCTCTCCTAACCTCAACACACACACACACCTTTCATTGTTTAATAACCATTATTAACATCCCCTATCCTTTCCCGCCTCTGTATCTGCAAGCTCTTCCTCCTGCCTTGCATTCTCTTCTGCTATATAACCCCTTCCTATTTCAAATCTTGCCCAGCTTTCAAAATTTGGCTCCAATCCCACTTATTCTAAGAAGCTGTCTAAAATCTGCCCCCAGGGGCATGTGAATGGCTCAGTCAGTTAAGCATCCAACTCTTGGTTTCGACTCAGGTCGTGATCTCAGTTTGTGAGAGCAAGCCCCGTATTGGGCTCTGAGCTGACAGCACAGAGCCTGCTTGGGATATTCTCTCTCTCTCTCTTTCTCACTCAAAATAAATAAATAAACTTAAAAAAAATTTTCTTAATCTGACCCCAAAGTAGTATCTCTCTTTCCCACACTATTACAACACTAAATGTGTAATAGACCTTAATACCATCTGCTTTATAAGTATAATTATTTAAACATGTCTGTCACCACTCTTTTCTTCTTTGTATTCTCTCACTGACTAATACAAAGCAGAAGTTAAATAATTGTTGAGTTAAACTGAAAGATTCTGATTATTCAGCCTAGCACCTAACTATGTTAGACACTCAATACATGCTCACCAAATAAATGAATGTATTATTTCTCAGTCCAGTAAGTCCCATTCAGAGCAAGAATATAATTACCAGTTGCAGCAAGAATTAAGTATTTAAAGTAATAAGAAACTTACCAGAGTAAATCTGAATCCTTTGGAAGAGGGCTGAAGTGTTAATTTTACACATGCAGGAAGCAGGCTCAAAAATGTAAAACAAAAGCTAAAAAAACGAATAAAAATAAAACATTTGTTTTCTTGGTAGCAGTATCTAAAACAAGGAAATATTTTTTTAGTATAAGGATCACATTACTTACCAACTTAGGTTGATTTAAAATTAAAGTTATATTTTATTTATTAAAATTAAAAAAATTTTTAATGTGTATTTTATTTTTAGACAGAGAGAGACTGAGCATGAGTGGGGGCAGGGCAGAGAGGGAGAGAGACACAGAATCAGAAGCAGGCTCCAGGCTCTGAGCTGTCAGCACAGAGCCCGATGCGGGGCTCGAGCTCATCAACCACGAGATCATGACCTGAGCTGAAGTTGGACACAACCGACTAAGCCACCCAGGCACTCCTATTTTTATTTATTAAAATTTAAATTTAAAACCAAATAACATTTAAATAAAATCCATGCACTGAAATATTTACCCACTTTAATATATACATGATTACATAACACAGAGAACAACATTACAATACTTATGTTATTTATAGAAAAGAATCAAAAAACAGATAACTAAAAGTCAATTATCACTCAAAATTAAGAAAACACAACCAGGTATAAAAGGGACAATATATAATACAAACAATCATAACATTTACTCGCAAGAAAATCTCTCTGGCCCTCTTCTCACAAAAGTTAATTACCTGATTTTCAAGCCCATGATAAATCAGAAAGAACAAGTTAGAAAGGGAGTGGGCCACTGCTAGAGCCTCTCCTACTAATGGCTGATGAGCAAGGAGGAAAAGGAAC
The DNA here is from genome assembly GCF_023721935.1 of Panthera uncia. Classification (NCBI taxonomy): domain Eukaryota; kingdom Metazoa; phylum Chordata; class Mammalia; order Carnivora; family Felidae; genus Panthera; species Panthera uncia. The sequence goes on from NW_026057585.1 coordinate 53,650,853, forward strand.
TCAAAAGGTAGAGCCATCTGGAGCCATTAAGTACCATGGCAAACGGCTTTTGCAAGCCCTGAAGACGAGTATTACAACACAATACAATAATTGATTTTCCCACCATTGGTGGCTTTGTGGCATTGTTAACCCGGATTAGCTGAACCACAGTTCCCTGAATTCTCTCTCTAGTATGCTTCCTCCTACAGTGGGCTACACAGGATATTCTCAAAAGAACTAGAGGACAGAGGGAGGCAGCACCCATTCTGTAGCATGCACACATACACATTCTCCCAGTTATTCAAACACTAATCCTGGTGTTGCTGGGAAGAGATTTTGCAGATGTAATCAAAGTCCCTATTCAGCTGATTTTTAACTTAATCAAAATTAAGATTCTTGAACAGCCTGACTTAATCAGTTGGAAGACTTTTACTTGTGTTTTTAATGTTTATTTATTTTGAGAAGGAGAGAGAGAGAATCCCAAGCAGACTCCACACATGGGGCTTGATCTCACAACTGTGAGATCACAAACTGAGCCAAAATCAAGAGTCAGATGCTTAACCAACTGAACCACCCAGGTGCCGCTAGAAGACTTTTAAAAGAGGGCTTACGCCTGGGGGCACTTGGTGGTTCAGTTAAACAACAGACTTCAGCTCAGGCCATGATCTCACGGTTCGTGGGTTCAAGCCCCACACTAGGCTCTGTACTGACAGCTCAGAGCCTGGAGCCTCCCTCTGTCTCTCTGCCCCTCCCCTGCTTGTGCGCTCTCTTTCAAAAATAAATAAATTAACATTTTTATTAATGTTAATTAATTTTAATTACTGTTAATTTAAAATGTTGATTAAATTAATGCTAATTTTAAAAAATTAAAAAGAAAAGAGGGCTTGGGGTTTCCCTAAACTCAGATTCCAAAGAGCAACTGGATGTGAATTGCTTTTCCTTCCCCTTTAGATACTCCCTCCCGAATGCCTGCCTTGTGGACTTCCACGCTCTTCAGTCAGACCCCGCAACTGTATAAACCAAAGCCTTGTAATAAATTCACATGCACCCACACACCTCCTACTGATTCTTCTCTGGTTGAACCCAGATTGATATACACCACTGAAAATCATGACTCTTCAAGACAGTGTTTAATCCTATTTAGTAGACTTTGTTTAAGGGGGAGGGAAGTAGGTAACAATCCAGAAAGATTATCACATAAAATATTACAAATAAAAGTTTTGTTGTGTAGAGCGATAGGTTTATGTTATGTGGAAAATTCACTAATGAAAAACATCTCATTCCCTAATGATGTCAGATAAATGAGTTATTATCATAACACTTTTAGAGAGAAGCTTATATAACATTATATACAAACTTTGTATCTCTTACCTGATTATTATCTGGAAGTGGTGTGGCAAAATTTCCTTGATCTTCAGAAAGATACTGAAGCTGCTCCAAATATTGGCTACTTTATCCTGAAAAGAGATTTGTTAAATTTTACATTCTGAGGGGTGCCTGGGTAGCTCAGTTGGTTAAGCATCCGACTTCGGCTCAGGTCATGATCTCACGGTCTGTGAGTTCGAGCCCCGTGTCAGGCTCTGTGCTGACAGCTCAGAGCCTGGAGACGGTTTCAGATTCTGTGTCTCCCTCTCTCTCTGACCCTCCCCCGTTCATGCTGTCTCTCCCTGTCTCAAAAATAAATAAATACTTAAAAAAAAAAATTTTACATTCTGATATTACTGAAAGAAATATTAAACTCTACGAGGTACAGCCCATAATCTCTAAACTTTTGAGACATGAAGCTCTTGTTCACAATTTTATAACTAAGTTGATTAAACTCTCCATGGAACACACACACACACACACGCACACATACACACAAAAATTCTTCATTTTTTGCAATGCAAACTGACCTATATCACTAGCCAACCATAATCCAGACATTCCCAAGAAATGTTCATTTCAAACAGCAGTACACGATCCCTAGATACTGAAGTTTATTCATCTTTGGAAATTTTTCTAGGAAATCTTATTTTTTTCCTAATTTATAGAACATACATTTTTGACCCATTTTATCACATACCTAAAATTATCTCAAGTATAACTTACTAGCAACTAACAATGACAAGAGTTAATTGCTAATAAATCAAGGCATTTAAAGACATTAGCAGTTGTGGTAGGATCACTTTCAAAATTAAATTTGTAACTACAGCTCTCTGCTCGTGAAACCCATCCTCTACACAGCTGCTTAACTCACAGCTGTGTAAGCATAACATCAAGAAAGTAACCATCACTGACAACTGTACCACCCTCCTTCCCTCTGTCAGATCAAAGAAAATACTCTTCAGATTTTGAGGACAAGTGAATGGAGGTGACCAGCAACCCCATCAAACATTATGATACTCATTTTTATAATTATCATGATAAATACTATTTCTGAAATAGAAACGAGGCAAATAACCAAGCAGTTTAGATGGAGAATTAAACTTTTCTTTAAATAGGCTTTAAGGTTAGAGGAAATATAAAGAAGTTAGGAACACAATTTTCAAAATTCAAACCACAGCTCTGCCATGTACAAGCTACATGAATCTCTGACCTGAGTTTTCTAAAATTTTTTCTAATCTTTATTTTTGAGAGAGAGAGACAGAGACAGAGAGACAGAGACAGACCATGAGCAGGGGAGGGTCAGAGAGAGAGGGAGACACAGAATCTGAAACAGGCTCCAGGCTCCAAGCTGTCAGCATAGAGCCTGACGTGGGGCTTGAAACTTACGGGCCACGAGATCATGACCTGAGCCAAAGTCAGATGCTTAGCCAACTGAGCCACCCAGGCGCCCCATGTGACCTCAGTTTTCTAATCTATAAACTGGATACAATAGATACCTCAGTCAGAGCTATCGTAAAAATCAAATAAAACCACATGTGAAGTATGTGGCACCTAGTAAGTAAGAGTGGTGACAATAATAGTGATTATTTGTGATTATCAATATCAGTAGCAGCAGTATCCCCATCAACATACAAGTCACACATTCCTATTCCATCACAACACCAAACTCTTTTCTTATCTCTTTCAAAATGCTGGTTCCATCCTCCTATAGATCCACCAAAAGATAATCTAGAGCAATTTATATATTCAAAAATTAGAAAGATATACTTTTCTAATTCTTTTTAAAAGAAATGTTTATCAAAAGCAAATTATCTCTAAATATGTTGTCTCTAACTTTATTAAAAGGCCTTTTTGTTTCAGAAAAATGGTTTGTTTAATTTAATTACTAAATCTAAATCATCAAATTATCCATGTAATAAAAGTTTAACAAGAGTGATTAAGCTAGCATTAAATGAAATGAAATTAAAGATTCTCATTAAAAATTACTATGGATGAAGGTTATATAAGGAATTATGAGATCTTCCTGAAGCAAACATGATTATTAGTTTAATAAATAATTTCCTAAGACTAAAAAGAGAATATAAACCAAAAAATTACAAAGCTGTTAACTTTGTAGCTACAACTTCTCATGCTGTCTTTCACTATGGATCCTATTTCATTATAAAAATGTATAATTGAATTATGGCTTTCATGATGGCATAAATATTATCTATTCATTTAATGCACTAGAAAATGACAGCTGAGCTAGATTATATACTGGATTAAATAACTGGCAAGGAATGACTGGAAGGAGTGTAGCTGAAGTTACATTCCTTGTGTGTCTTCTACATGAAATCCCCAGGACTCACAGCACAGGTAGTATAACAAGAAAAGAGTGAGAAGAAAATTTAGGGTTTTTTTTTTTAATATTTATTTATTGGGGGGAGTGATAGAGGGGCAGAGAGAGAGACAGAAGATCCAAAGTGGGTTCTGCACTGACAGCAGAGAGACTGATGCAGAGTTCAAACTTATGAACCACAAGATCATGACCTGAGCTGAAGTCAGACACTCAACTGACTGAGCCACCCAGGTGCCCCAATGAGAAAGAAGTTGTTTTGTTTGTTTTAATGTTTATTTACTTTGAGAGAGAGAGAGGAGGAGGGGCAGAGAGAATCCCAAGCAGGCTCTGCATAGCACCAAGCCCAACATAGGGTTCGAACTCATGAACCTTGAGATCATGACCTGAGCCGAAGTAAAGAGTTGGGTTCAACCAACTGAGCTCAACCAGCTAAGCCACCCAGGTGCCCTAAGAAGAAAGTTTTCAAACATACCTCAAACAATCCACGATCAACTGGGAAGAGTCTTCTTAGAACTTGCAGTGTTTGCTCCCTTTCTGTACAGAATGGCAGCCAGCAGAGAATGAAGGAAGCTACAACTGTACAAGCTAGCTTAATTAACAATACAAACCTAGAACAAAAACAAAGGTGACCAGTAGACAAGGAAAGGTTAATAATTCTAAGAAATCAGTCTCAGTCTCACTAAAGATGATAAATACAAATATACAGCAATAATAAATCTATGCTACTAAAAAAGGTTTAATATGGCAATGTAGTCAAATCAGAGTTAAGCAATTCACAATCATTAAGATGTACACCTCTCTAACAAAAAGACTATCACCATCTTAATTAACATTTAACTTAGATGCCTTTCCAATCAGCCATGAAAAAAACTATCAAACTGGGATGTATTTCTAATAAGTATAAAATGTAATATGCTCTAAATGGATGAAATCTTATAGCAATACTCTTAACAAGAGCCAATCCACATTACCTCCAGTAAATTTACATAGATCAAAATATTTCTCTAGTTTGGAAGATTTAAAATAATACAGAACATGACAATCTCTCTTCCAACTCACCTCAGAGCCAACACATTAATAAGAAGTCACCTAAAGGCAAAATGAAAGACCACCTTCTCCCTGGTAAGTATGCCAAATAAATTCTCTGAAGTAATTTTTAAAATTCTGTAGTGTAAAAGCCACTCACCCCTTTCCTTTCAGGCCTTTTTTAAAACACTTGCCGAGTAAAAAGCAAAAAAATGGCAAAGAGTGGTAAAGTTCCATCTGTTTATAATTTATAGCTAAGCAAAATGCCAACGAGCCTAGCAGGTCCCAGTCACAAGATACTCCAAGAACACCCCACAAAGCAAAGCCAAGACTCACAGAATTATATATGTTCCTGTGTCAAGGAAATTATCTCAATAATTAAAAGAAATAGATCTTGCATTTTATAGAACATATTTCTTATGTGATTTTAAAACAATATATACAATGAAAGCTATTTCTAAACAGAAATTTAAAGTATTGAAGTCATAAACTAATTTGAAATTGTATACAATGGCCTCAAATATATTAAATCAGACTGCTAAATAGAGCAACAGATTTGTTCCAGGTTTAAAGACCACTAAGTAGTTAACACGTAGCGTTGTTTCTGCTAGACTATTTCACACTATTACTATAATAACATACCAAAATCTAGACAAGAAAACAATGCTCCAAAGTAAAACACACACATACTGATATCACTATACCTCCTCTATAATATGAATCAATATAGTAAGCTATAAGTTGATCAGAAACTAATAACCTTATTATAGCAAAACAACATTACAATTAGATTTTTCAGCTCAAATGGTAGCTACGTACTCATGTTTGCCCTCCTCTCCTTCCCAAGACCCCATTAAAATGATAGGGAATTTTTAAAAGTAAATATTCACAGCTGTAAAAAAGAATAGGAAGATGGGTTACAACAGATAAAGATTTCAACACACTTCTAGAAGACAGAAAGGACACAGAAGCAGTAACAAATAAAATAGGATGGAAGAAACCAGAGCTTAGAAAATGCATACAGGAGGCCCAAGCAACGACGAAGCCAATCTACTCTGCAAGCCCTTAGAACACTAAGGAAACACCATGAAGGTTAGGGTGCTTGAGTAACATGTTGAAAAGAAAACAGGAGGATTAAGTGAAAATGCCTAGATGGAGAAGTCAAATCCCATCTTACTCGTGTAGAGATTATCTGGCAACCAAATATTTACCACACTACCCCATCCCCTACCCCCAGGGAACAGAAGGAATATTTCTCCAAAGAAGTGTAATAAACTATATACACTAAATACACTAGGGCAGCCAGTGTAGAAGTTAACATTACAGTGCCAAACCTCCACATTCTGACACTTAAGGACCCCCAAGTGTACTGGCCAGCCCCTTGCCCACTTACCTAATAGTGGGCCAAATACAGAGAACTCACATGCAGCTTTCTTTTCTGTCTTACTCCTAAATAAGCACAGATACACTAGGATGAGACACACATTTAAGAAAAACCTATGACAAGAGAAAGAACCAAAAGGAAAAGGGGGAAAAAAAGTCACCCTAGAAGAATGGACATAATTCAGGGAATCATAGAAAAAAGAATAAATTCATATTTAAGATAGGATTAACAAAACAAATGAAACTTAACAGAAGCATTAGAGATAAAGTCAAGATAATCTTGTAAACCATAAAACAAAAGACAAAGAGATGCTCAACACAGAGATGAAAGCTCTAACATCTGTCTAATAAGCTCAAGACAGAGTAAAGTGAGAAAATCATCAAACCCGAGAATTTCCCAGAACTCAAGAACATGAGTCTTCAAAATAAATGACACATAGAGTATTCAAAATAATTGTCACTTGTCCATCAACTGATGAATGGATAAAGAAATTGTGGTTTATATACACAATGGAATACTACGTGGCAATGAGAAAAAATGAAATATGGCCTTTTGTAGCAACATGGATGGAACTGGAGAGTGTGATGCTAAGTGAAATAAGCCATACAGAGAAAGACAGATACCATATGGTTTCACTCTTATGTGGATCCTGAGAAACATAACAGAAACCCATGGGGGAGGGGAAGGAAAGAAAAAAAAAAAAAAAAAGAGGTTAAAGTGGGAGAGAGCCAAAGGATAAGAAGATTTTAAAAACCGAAAAAAAAACTGAGGGTTGATGGGGGGTGGGAGGGAGGGCAGGGTGGGTGATGGGTAGTGAGGAGGGCACCTTTTGGGATGAGCACTGGGTGTTGTATGGAAACCAATTTGACAGTAAATTTCATATATTAAAAAATAAATAAATAAAAAATATATATAAAAAAAAAATAAAAATAAAAATAAAAATAAAAAAAAAAAAAGAAACAAAAAAAAAAAAAATAATTGTCACAAATACCTATGCCTGAACAAATCATTTCAGAGCCCAAAAAAGTAAAAAATAGTTAAGAGCAGCCGCAGCAGCAGCAAGAACAACAGATAATAATAGCAATAAATACTCATATAGAGCTTAGTATCTCCCAGGTACTGTTTTAAATGCTATAAATAATAAAATCCATTTAATTCTCAAAACAAGCACACAAAATGTAGTGCCTGTCTGGCTCAGTTAGAAGAGCATGCAACTCCTGATGAGATCAGGGTCATGAGTTCCAGCTCCATGTTGGGTGTAGGCATTATTTAAACAAACAAACAAACTTAAAAAAAAAAAGCATACAAAGTAAGGGTAATTATTATCCCCATTTAATAAATGAGGAAAATAAAATACATAGTAGTTAAAAAATGTGTCCCCACCAAATTACATAATCCCAAAAGCTTCAAGAGTTTGATTTTAATCACAGAAGAGATACAAATTCATCAGAATGTTTAAAACGAAAATGGCCAACTACTGATGAAGATGAGTATATGGAACACTAACATCATTTCTAACAAGAATGTTAAGTGGTACACCATGCTTAAAAACCACTCAGGAATATCTAAAATTAAACATGTACATACCCTATAACTCTGCAATTTCTCTCATAAGAAATATATTTATATGTGTACAAAGAGACTTAGCAACATATCATCATAGCCAAAACCTGGAAACAATCCAAATGTCTATGAGTAACAAAATTATGTGTATTCTTTCAATAGAACATAGAGCAACGTAAGTGAACAAACCACAGCTACACACAACTACAAAAAAACTCACAAACAAAATGTGGAACCAAAAACACCAAACACAAAGGAATACCTGTTGTGTTGTCTTTTATATTAAGTCCAGAAAAGAGGGAAAACTAAACTATAGTGTTATCAGTTGGTATGTGGCTATCTTTGGGAAAGGAGGAGAGAGAAGTACTTAGGAGCTGTACAAGTGCAGATTTTGGATCCTGGCAACATTCTATTTTTTGACTCCCGGTAATCGTTTGTCAATGCACTGAGACACACATTTACATTTTGTGCACTTTTCTGTAAGAGTGTTACATTTCAAAGTAAATACAGTTCTTAAAATCTTGTAAACAACTTTTTTTGTTGTTGTTCTTTTTTTTCTTTATTTCAGCGTTCCTGATATTATCAGAGTATCAGATGGCCATGATCCCAGAATGCAAAAAAATAAAAAAGGCAACTAGGAAAGTGGACAGAATAAAAACTCTGATTTAATCTTTTGTAAATCCTTTGACAAATACACATATTAATTTTGTTATAACTAAAACAGACTGGCATCAAAAGGAAAAGCTATCAATCGATCATGTTGCTGTGGGACAGATGGGGACAGACAGTAATAGTTAATACATCAGAAGATAAAATGGACGGTCATGTCCAAATTTCATCAACTTTCCTCTAAGATTTGTTTGAATGTTCCTTACTTTACATATCAAAAAATTACAGACATAAAATCCACATAGCTTTTAATTATTCAGTTTTAGTTCTCTGAAGCTTCCAGTTACCACTATCTGTTAGAGAAACATCTTGGTTTAAAACTCGAAAAACTCGATGACTATTTCCTTTCTGTCAATGTCAGATGACATTTACAAAAGATAGAAGATCTGTTACACCTCTTTAGAGTTAGAAGAGAATAAGCATACTTGGCACTCTTTTTCCAGGTCTCCAGAAGAGCTTCAGTGACCAACATTTTGTTCCCAAGCCAAAAGGGTATAAGAAAAGCAATTCTACTTTCAATAAATCCGTACTTTACTCTTAAAGTAAAAGCTTGGTGAAAACATTCTATCATATTATTGTGAAAAACAGTTTAAATAAGCAAGTACCCTAGCAAATAAGACATTACCGGATGACAACATTATACACCCTGAGCCTAGATCTCAAAATATGCATCTGACTTCATTTTTAAATTAGTAAAGGATACTGAAAATGTCCATAGTCGATAAGAATAAGGCCTGGATACAGCAATATGCATAATGCATTAGCAACCTGTAAAGAAAAACATTGTGAAATAAGAAAGTCACGTTACTCAGGGGCATCTGGGTGGCTCAGTCAGTTAAGCATCCAACTCTTGATCTCAGCTCAGGTCACGATCTCACAGTTTCATGGGTTCAAGCCCCACGTCAGGCTCTATGCTGACAGTGCCAGGCCTACTTGGGATTCTCTCTTTCCTCTCTGCCCCTCCTCCACTTTCTCTCTTTCTCTCAAAATAAATAAACATTAAAAAAAATTTTTTACAAAGTCATGTTACTCAAATCAGAGTAAGACTACTGTTTGATTCAACACAGCAAATGTTCCCTCTCACCTTGTAATTTATCAAAATTTTTACAAAATATTTTTATAAAATATTTCTCCAAACACTGAAGTTTTCATGGAGGTGACATAAGATACCTCAGTAATAAGGAAAAAAAATCACTAACAGGTATTTGTCAGAGAAAGCACGTGTAGATATACAAATCAAAGAAGTCAATCTAATGATTAACCTGTATAAAATGACCCGAAGGAATATCTGTTAAGTGGGAATAAGACAATATACACCGACTCTTCATTTTTTTTTTATTTATTTTTTTAATTTATTTTTTAATATATGAAATTTACTGTCAAATTGGTTTCCATACAACACCCAGTGCTCATCCCAAAAGGTGCCCTCCTCAATACCCATCACCCACCCTGCCCTCCCTCCCACCCCCCATCAACCCTCAGTTTGTTCTCAGTTTTTAACAGTCTCTTATGCTTTGGCTCTCTCCCACTCTAACCTCTTTTTTTTTTTTTTCCTTCCCCTCCCCCATGGGTTTCTGTTACGTTTCTCAGGATCCACATAAGAGTGAAACCATATGGTATCTGTCCTTCTCTGTATGGCTTATTTCACTTAGCATCACACTCTCCAGTTCCATCCACGTTGCTACAAAAGGCCATATTTCATTTTTTCTCATTGCCACATAGTATTCCATTTACACCGACTCTTCAAAATGCCTTCCTTCCCACAAACCATTCAGATTTATCAGTAAAGCCATAAATTCGGTATGCTATGTAATCCAGCAGTACATAACATCTAAATCCCAGGCATCTTATTACTACATTTGAACACTGCAATTATTAGTCTAAGGTAAGTTTAATTGACAAAAGAATCACTGTTCTACAATAGCCTATTCCCCAAAGCATGGCTTCTGTAAGCTCTATACTTTAATAGTGAAGCTAATAAAACATTTCAGAGATGAAATGTCAGGTTAACTTTAAAACTTACCTTTTTCTTAGTTGAGATTTCTTTTAAACAACAACAGTATAAAACTACTGCTGGTATATAAATCAGCAAGTCAGCAATTAACACTGAAAAAGCAACCAAATCATTTTAAACATGGGTCTGCTGGGATTTTCAATAACATATGAAAAGCCATCCTCCCCCCACTCTAACCCTGAGTGAAAATTCTGTTAACAGGAGGCTCTCACCCACTCTGGACAAAGCCTTTACACAGTTCACCCTGTCTGTTCCCTTCACCTGTGCCTAATTTCAATTGTTATGGTGCTACAACTCTAATTAAGAGTCTCGTAATTTTCTCTAACAAATTCACACATTAAATCAATTAGATGTATCCAAAATTAATTCCCTCTTTGCTCTGACTTAGACTTAAGGATACTCAAAGCAAAGGAAAACAACACTTTTTGCCAGCATCTGTATATTCCAAATTTTCTGGTATGAAGTATACCTCAAATGATGCAATTCATGTAAGAATCCTTTTTAAATGTTAATATTTATAAAACTACATAAACTTTTGCTAATTAATGCATATAAAGAGCTTGACAGACCCAGGTAAGGAGGAAACTGAAAAAAAACAGTTAAAAAAAAAAACCAATTCATAATTTGGAATGTTCAGTTCTTTTATAGAACAAAGAAATACAAATACATTAAGTTCTTCAACAGTACAACATAGCTACCCAATGAGACTATTTTTTGTTGTTGTTGTTCCAGGCTAACTACAGTGTCCAGAATAAGGTAAATGACAGTAAACTGTCAGTTTTAGAAGCATGCAATCTATTTTCAGCTCCAGATGCCACATTTAAGATGACACTGACAAAATGGAACATATTCAAAGGAGCACAACCAGAGGCCTCAAACCATAATCACATTCAACAAGCTGGCCATCTAAGAAATAGCTAACGTATCTAAAAATATTTAACCTGGAGAAGAGGTGACCTCAAATGTCTGCAGGGTATTAGGTATACAAAGGATCAGACTTGTTCTATGTAGCCTAAGGAAACAGAACCTAAAGTGACAAGTGGAGGTTCAACATAAAAAGGAAATGTTGAGTGACTGGGGCCCTCTGAAAATACAACAGACTGTTTCTAAAGGTTGTGAGTTCCCAGATACAGGTATTAGTTCAGAAGCTAAATAATCCTCCAGTGAGTATGCAGTTCAGAGAGGATTAAAGCTCTGTGGGGAAAGGAAAATGGTATGGCAGAGGGAAAGGCAAGACAGATTATCTCTTGGGCCTCAGATTTCATGACTGGATGAATGATGAAGAGAACAAACTCCAACTAAATTCAGACTAATGAAGGAAAAGGCCAAGACAGAGCATTAAAGTCTAAATCACGTAAAGCTTTTAAAGAAATCTAATCTTACTTTCAATCTCTTAGAACAGCACATAATACATGCTCAATATATACCTGTTGAATGGATTATTTAATTTAGCAAAAATGCACAGCAATACAATGTATAAGATATAACCACAAGGTTTACTTTAAGAAAAAGGTGAGGGGCATCTGGGTGGCTCAGTCGGTTAAGCGTCAGTCCAACTCTTGATTTCAGCTCAGGTCATGATCTCCTGACTTGTGAGTTTGAGCCCCTTGTCAGGCTCTGCGCTGACAACACAGAGCCTGCTTGGGACTCTTTCTCTCTCTCTCTCTCCCTCTCTCTCTCTCTCTCTCTCTCTCTGCCCCTTCTCACTCTATTTCTTCCTCTCTCTCTCTCTCAAAAATAAACATTAAAAAAAAAGGTGAAAGGAATTTGGAATAAAGATATTAACGCAGCAGTAAACAACTAAAACTTCAATTTATGGCTATCTGACCTCAGGTAAGCTATTAGCATCACTCAACTGTGCTTCCACCCCCTTAGATTAAAGTAAAGATAGTAACAGTATTTAGCTCATTTGGGTATTGAAAGAATTGAGATAATAATAAATGTAAAGCACCCGGAATTATTCCTATTCTCTTGTTTTTCACCTTACATATACATTTGATCATGTATTATACATATGTATACATAGAGTTACACAATATTAAAAGTCAATAAGAGTAATAGAATTTTCTATCAGTTTGTTCACAATTTTTTTAAAAATCAAAATTTGTTTTGAGAATCAACTCCTTTGCTCTCTTACCTGTGGCACGCATAAAGAGCTTATGTGCCTGACTTTCATATCCACGTGATGTATGGAGAGCAATCCAGTCTGGATTTATAAACTTTGCCCTGAAAAATCAAAGCATATATACACATACAGTATTACTCATCTCTTTTAGCCAAAGAACATCTGAAGACATATGAATCTATTTCAAGAAGTGGCCATTGCTCTTACGCTTCACTCTTATTTAATCTTGTGAAACTGACTTAAGCTGTAACACAGGGTCTACCTCACTCACCTTCCAACAAAACCATGTAACATGTCACAAAAATCCCTACCTTCACAATTCTTTCAGTATAAAAACAATCTGATGTGTCATGTTTCATTTATTAAACACATACTTTGTAAAGGACAATATGCTAGTATTGACCAAAGGATTATGTTTTATAGTTTATAATCTTCTCAGTTATCATAACAATCAGCAATAGCTACTAATTATAAATCATTGCATAAAAGTAAACATAATTTTTAAAGATAAATTAAATTTTCAACCATATTATGCTACTCTGAGCACTACAAAGTATATCTGATTATCATAAACTCTAGGGACTTATTTTTAATCCAGGAAGCTAATTTTCACAAACTACGAATAAAGGAAAAATAAAAACCAAGTAAGATTTGAGCTTGGAAAGTAATATGAATAAGTTCCTCAAATTTTTGCTAGCACACTTCAAGTCTGAAATGGGATACTATTAAAGAGCAAAACTGGGGGTGCCTGGGTGGCTCAGTCAAATATCTTACTCTTGATTTCGGCTCAGGTCATGATCTCACGGTTCATAAGACCGAGCCCCACACAGCACAGAGCCTACTTGAGATTCTTTCTGTCCCTTTCTCTCTGCCCCTCCCCCACTCATGCTATCTCTCAAAATAAACAAACATTTTTTTTAAAAAGAGCAAAACTGAGTCTCCACCAAACAGAAGTTTCATAATCTTCTATAAACCATTCTACTTCTTTAAAAGAGAAGGAATTCCAACCTTGATCTTAAATCCTAAGTGAGACACTATAGTAATTAGAGTTTCTAACTTGACATGTTAGTCAGAATATCATTTGGACCTCTGTCTTTTTCATTCACTGTGGACCATTCCATAAAAAAAAGCATACACAACTAGCCATATTAGATGTATTTGTCAGTAGTCCATGAGTAATTACTAGTATCTGTGCTTCAAAACAAAGGTAGATTTTTACATTACTTTCTAGCCTATCCTCCAAAGAAATTATGGAAATGTTCAAACTTGGATAGTTAACTTACAACCTGACTGCAAAGGTATAATGCTTTACAAACCACAATACAAAAGTAGGTACAAACAATCTGTCCTCTACTCAACAAAGCCAGATCACACAGTTCTTACTAAACCTGTTAAGCGCACAAACATTTAGAGTTACATTAAAGACAAAAAACTTACACATATGCACATAAAAGACTATGATAGGCTGTAAGAGGTGGATAATCCAATCCCCAATATTGTAAATTGTTATCACTACTGTTAAAATACCTAGAAAAAAAAAAAAAAAGAAAGCAACATTCCATTAATCAATATTCAAGAAACAGACTTATAATTTAACATCTCATTTAATTAAAATGAAAAAATGTTATACAAGGTAAAAAAAATTCATCTAAACTTTGTCTTTTCCCTTTCAGTTAAATTTTGTGAAATCACAATTAAAAGTTTTTGAGTACAGTTATTTATTATCTAAACCAAGACACTCTTGGCTTACTCTTGAGTAAAAGAGGAAATTATTAATAATTAAGACCTAACAAGAAATGCAAACCAAGATTGTCCCAGGCAAACCAGAACTTATTGTCACTCTATTAATCGTCTAAGTCAATGATTAACATGTATACAACAAAATAACATGCAAAAAAGACAATTTACTTCTGATAACCTAAACAAAGAAACAATACAAAATAACAATTTAAAAAAAGTAAAAAAGTCAGGAGCACCTGGCTGCCTCATTCCGTGGAGCATGTACCTCTTGATCTTGGGGTTCTGAGTTTGAGCTTTATGTTGGGTGTACAGATTACTTTCAAAAGTTAAAAACTCAGGGCATTTGGGTGGTTCAGTCGGTTGAGCATCCGACTTTGGCTCAGGTCATGATCTCATGGTTTTTGAGTTGGAGCTCCACATAGGGCTTGCTGATGTCAGCCTGTCAGCACAGAGCCCGCTTCAGATCCTCTGTCCCCCTCTCTCTGCTCTTTCCCCACTTGCGCTCTCCCAAAATAAATATATATTTAAAATTAAAAAATAAAATTAAAAAAAAAAAGAAAGGCAAAAAAATCAGTATCAAAGAATACACAAAGATTTGGTTTATGGAAAGAGAAATACCTTATGGAACAGGTATACTTTTAGTAAGACTTTGAAAACAATTCAACCAACTTATAATGAAAGCCTATTATATGCAAGATTCTGTGCACTGGGGAAGAAAACTAGGTCTAACACTCATAAATTAATAGGCTCCTGTAGTTTGCCAGAATGGAAAGGCACTATATAGAACTATGGCTAAAGAAGTGAAAACTAAGTTTACATAAACAGACTTCTTAATTATATACTTTAAATGGGTCAAATTCCTTAAGTGTTACAATCTCCTACTTTGGGATTACAATTTTCTTTTAAATTAACATTCAATCCCATTAAATAGTCTATTGTTCATCTTCAGAAGGTCTGTTTTACTTAGTGTTAGTCACATGAAATGTTGGTTGATATGGAAGAGATGGGAACTAATAAAATGATCAAGGCACACTAGACAGCCGAGAGATCTAGGCATAGGGTACTACAGCATGTACCAGCTGGAGGCAGTTGTCTGCTCCAGCAGCAACATCCATGTGAACCATCCTAGGTCCTATATCTAGCTGAAACTTGAAGCCAAGAGGCAGTGAAGCCAAGAATTTCCAGCTTAGCTAGAACTCCTTTTGACAGCTTAAATCTGAGAAACTCAGCCAGGCCAATAGTGGAGACCAGAGGACTCACTTCTCTGGTGCCCTCTGAAGACAGGCACCAATTGTGTTATTTCCAAATTCACCTCACTTCCAGGCACATTGGCATAAAATTTTATTGTACTTCCCTCACAGAGTTGTTGAATGATTGGGTTAAATATGTAAAGCTGTTAAATCACTGCCTGACACACAGCAAATACACAATAGTAGTTCTAACTGTGTTATTAGTCACAAAACTAACGGGATGTATCTAGCAATGGAAAACCATTTTGACCAATATAATTTCATTTAGTTTTCTGCTTCTTATGAAACAAAAGCTATTTTTTGTTTACTCCAACCTTGGGATCCTCTGGAGATAAGTAAAAGAGGCAATGACAGTAAAGTGTAAGCATGCAAAGATAGATACTAACAGTAAAGTCACTGGTTGGACTTGAGAAAAAGGAATGACAGGGCTAACCACCTTGTTCCCTATTCTTATGGAAGTGGACAACTAAGAGCGGAATTTACGGAAAAAGTAGCTTTCAAATGTTTCCAGTAAAGCTTCAAAATCTACTAGTAGAAACAAAGCAACTAGTTAATTCTCTGCCTTATATATTTTAGATATATCTGAAAAGTTGTGCACATGCTATTTATATGTTGAAATGTACTTTGCCAATGAATTCCCAAATAATCTTGGTTAAATGTTTTGTCAGAAAAAATCTGGTTACCATGCGAATTATGAAATTACATTCAAGAGTGTTATCATTAACTTTAAGATACAATTTTTCTTTTTTTTTTTTTTTAGATTTTTTTAATTTTTTTTTTTTTTACTTTTGAGAGAGAGAGAGAGAAAGGGGGGGGGGGGGGGGGGGGGGGGGGGGGGGGGGGGGAGAGAGAGAGAGAGAGAGAGAGAGAGAGAGAACATGAGCAGGGGAGGGGCAGAGAGAGACCAAGACAGATCTGAAGCAGGCTTCAGGCTCTGAGCTGTCAGCACAGAGCCCAACGTGGGGCTCAACCTCAGGAGCCATGAGATCATGACCTGAGCCAAGGTCCGACGCTTAACTGACTGAGCCACCCAGGCATCCCATGATACAGTTTTTTTTCTAATACACAACCCAGAGTCATGGGTATTTTTACTTTTTAAAAAAATACATATATATTTTTTAAGTTTATTTATTTTTGAGAGAGAGTGGGCATGTGGGCCACTCGAACTGGGGAGGGAGAGAGAGAGAGAGAGGGAGAGAGAATATCAAGCAGGCTCTGCACTGACGTGGGCCTTGATCTCACAAACCGTGAGATCGTGACCTGAGCCAAAATCACGAGTTGGACATTTAACCACTAAGCCACCCAGGTGCCCCCAAAAAACATATTTTGAAGTGAAATAGTTTCAAATTCACAGAAGAGTTTCAACAATAGTTCAAAGAATTTCTGCACATCAAAATATAAAATTTTTATATGACAAGACACCTTAAGAAAAGTCTAAAGACAAGAAAAACAGGAAGATGTTTATTTTATACACACATACACATTAAGAAAAATGATTAAAACGTAGAATACTGTTATAGCAGACAGACTTTAAGATCATCCCCATAAATCCCATCTCTTATTGTTCATGCCCCTGAATGTGTACAATCCCCTTAAGTGTGCAAGACCTGTGACTTGCTTGTAACCAAGAGAACATGACAAAGGTCACAGATGTCACTCTGGTGCTTATGTTTTGTATGTATGTAAGATTCTGTCTTGCTAGTAAGTGTGCCAGAAAGACTCCCTTTCACGGACTTTGAAGAGGGAAGCTGTCGTGTTTTAATAAGTGACCATACTGGAGAAGCCACATGGCAAGAAACTGCAAGTAGACTCTAGGAGCTGAGGGTAGCATCCAACAAGAAATTGAAGTCCTCAGTCTTGCAGACGCAAGGAAATTAATTCTGCCAACAACCTGAGGTACCTTGGAAATGGTTCCTCCCCCAGTTCAAACTCCGGTAAGACTAGAGCCCCAGATGACAACTGGATTGCATGCAGCCTCCTAGAGGCCCTGAGCAGAATATCAAGATAAGCCATGCCCAGACTTCTGACCTAAAAAAAAAAAAAAAGCTGTGTGATAAAAAATGTGTCTTTAAGGGGCACCTGGGTGGCTCAGTCGGTTAAGCGACCGACTTCAGCTCAGGTCATGATCTCATGGTTCGTGGGTTCGAGCCCCGCGTCGGGCTCTGTGCTGACAGCTCAGAGCCTGGAGCCTGTTTCAGATTCTGTGTCTCCCTCTCTCTCTGCCCCTCCTCTGCTCATGCTCTGTCTCTCATTCCCTCAAAAATAAGTAAACATTAAAAAAAATTAAAAACAAAACAAAAAACAAAAAAAAGGAAAACAAACAGTGCCCTGCTTCGGATTCTGAGTCTCCCTCTCTCTCTGTTCCTCCCCTGCTCTCACTCTGTCTCTCTCTCTCTCAAAAAGAAATAAAGATTTAAAAAAATTGAAAAAAAAAATGTGTCTTTAAGTAATTACCATTTGTGGTCATTTGTTAACATAGAATAGAAAATTAATATACAGTAGTCCTCCCTTACCCACAGTTTCACTTTCTGCGATTGCAGTGACCAGTGGTTAACTGCAGTCTGGAAGCAGGCTGTCCTCCTGATGTATCCTCAGAAGGTCAACAGTAGCTTAATGCTACATCACAATGCCTATGTCATTCACTGCACTTCATCTCAGGATATAGGCATTTTATTATCTTACATCATCACAAGAAGAAAGGTGAGTACAGTCCAATAAGATATTTTGAGAGAAACAAATTCCCATAACTTTTATTACAGTACATGGTTATAGTTGTTATATTTTATTATTAGTTATCATTATTAATCTCTTACTGTACTAATTTATGAATTAAACTTTATTGTTGGTATGCATGTATAGGAAAAAACATAGCCTATAGGGTTTGGTGCTATCCATAGTTTCAGGCATACACTGGGGGTATTGGAACTTATGCCCCATGGATAGTAAGGGACTACTGTAACTTTATTTTATTTTTAATTTATTTTTAACACTTATTCTTGAGAAAAAGAGAGAGAGAGAGTGCAACCAGGGGAGGAGCAGAGAGAGAGGGAGACACAGAATCCGAAGCAGGCTCCAGGCTCTGAGCTGTCAGCACAGAACCTGATGTGGAGCTCGAACTCATGAACCATGAAATCATGACCTGAGCCGAAGTTGGATGCTTAACCAACTAAGCCACCCAGGTGCCCCTGTAACTTTATTTTAAAACCATACAAATTAAGAGCACCTGGGTGGCTCAATTGGTTAAGCATCCGCTCAGGACATGATCTCATGGTTTGTGAGATTGAGCCCAACATTGGGCTCTGTGTTGACAGCATGCAGCCTGTTTGGGACTCTCTCTCTCTCCTTCTCTGTACCCTCCCCCACTTGCACTCTCTCTCTCTGTCAAAATAAATAAATAAACATTTAAAAGTAAATAAACAGAGGTGCCTGGGTGGCTCAACTCTTGGTCGGCTCAGATCACGATCTCACAATTGGTAAGATCGAGCCCCATGTTGGGCTCTGCACTGTCAGCATGGAGGCTGCTTAGGATTCTCTCTCTCCCCCTCTCTCTGCCCCTCCCCTGCTCACAGGGTCTCTCACTCTCAAAATAAATAAATAAATTTAAAATATAAATAATTAAAAATAATATAAATAAATTCATACAAATTATTACAAAAAAGACCTGCAATCCACCAAAAACATGGAAAAAAGATATAAATATGCAATTTTTAGAAGAAATACATTGATCAGCAAATATATTAAAAAATGTTAAATGTCACAAGTACTCAAGGAAATGGAAATTTTAAAAGTCTGGGGTTATTAAGTGTTGATAAATGTGTGTAGAAAGAAGATATTCTTGTGTTGGTATCCATTAAAACTGTCTACTTCAGAGATTCCACTTCTAACAATCTATCCAGAAAAAACCATGTGAACAGAGAAAATATAGTTTATTTAATCATCCCCCTATAAGAGAAAATTTAGAGTGTGTCAGATTTCTCATTACTATAAACAATGCTGAAATAAACAATGCTGAAATAAACAGCCATGCCCACCAATCCTCTTGATTTATAAAACTGTGGTTTTGTTTAGAAAACAAGCTCAGGGTAAGTGGACTCTTCCGTTAGCCCCAGGTATAAACCATACCTGCACTGAGTCAAGCATTTCTTTTATTAACGATTGCTTTAAAGTTGGGAAAGATTTTGCTCCATGACAAAAAGAGAGGTAATAAGAAGGCATTCCTATTATTCCTGCCTTGAGCATGGTTGTATAAAGTTACAACACTTGTAGCCTGAGCAGTCATCTACAGACTATGGAGTGGACAGACTCAGGATGAAAAGCTAACATTCCAAGAAGAAAGAACAGCAGAGAGGAAGAATGGGTAAAGCCTGAGTCCCTGATTGCTATTGCTGAGCCACTTTACTAGCATTACAATGACCTACTTCTTGAGATAATATAATTATTTTATTGAGGCACCTGAGTGGCTTAGTCGGTTAAGTGTCCGACTTCAGCTCAGGTCAGGATCTAACGGTTTGTGAATTCGAGCACTGTGTCGGGCTCTGTTCTGACAGCTCAGAGCCTGGAGCCTGCTTCTTACTCTGTGTCTCCCTCTCTCTCTGTGCCTCCCCCACTTGTACTCTGTCTCTCACTCTATCTCAAAAATAAATATCAGAAAAAAATTATAAAAAGATTACTGCTTAAGCTACTATTACTCAGGTTTTCTATTACTTGATGCCAAAAGTGCTCCTGATCCCACATATAAGGAATGTGCATTATAAAGTTTATTACAAATTTAGTTCTATTTTATTACAGTAATACACAATGAATAAATAATAAAAAGTTTTCTTTTAATTTAATATTTTTTAATTATTAAAACTAACACTTCTAAAGTTAACATGACCAATCCTGATATCTTTTTCTTTTTTTAAGTAGGCTCCACACCCACAGTGGAGCCCAATGCAGAGCTTGAACTCACAACCCTAAGATCAAGACCTAAGCTAAGATCAAAAGTTGGACACAACTCACTGAACCACTCAGGCACCCCTCCTGATATATTTTAAATGACTATTTCACTTGCAAAGAGTTTTGACAAGTTAGCTATAGTTACCTATAGCTAACTCTCTAGAGCTAACTCTCTAAAAAGAGAAAGACTTCACTATTGGAAAACTGAAGTAAAAAAAATAAGAAATCACACCATTTAAACATGAATCTGAAACAGATCAGTTTCTCTTAGAATTTCCAGGTGTACATTTTTGGTTTTCTTGTCTATCCACTCATAAAGAGAAAATTTCTGACATTTATTATACTAAATCATATTTCTTAAATTTCTTATGAACATCATGAAGTATTGCATAATCAACTAATGATAAATCATGTTTCTTTATACCATATGTCTCTGTTTCTAAGTCTACCATTCAGGATTCTCATGGTACCCACTCCTTAATAAAGATTTCAAAACTATTAAAATTTACTACCGAGATTAGCCATTTCATAATATTTAAGGCTCACAGATCATGGTTAAAACTGGATCATATAATTACAGTCTGGTTTTTAACAAAGAAAACAGAATGAAAATGTATACATACAGTCAACTCCTGATTATCTGGGTTAAACTAGGAGACAATTGGTGCAGAAAACTGAAAACTGAGATAGATCAGAATAATCCACTCTCCATACTGAATTAAGATTATATTCTCAAAAAAAAAAAAGATGATATTCTCACTCCTGGAATCAATGTTTTCGCCACCTACCATTAAAGCCAAAAGCTGCAATTTATCACCTTAATCTTTCAATACAAAATATCACAATTACTTTTATATCAAAATCTGTTAAGAAGTACTTAACAAGAGAACAGCCAAAAATACAATAATTGTCTTATCTGTGTAATTTTTACAAAGGAATAAAAAAGAATTCCAAAACTCAAAAGCAATGGGCTGGTTTCCCTCAACAAACATTACCTTATTCTATCAATCAAGCAAGAGAAAAACACATTAAAAATGTATTAATAATTGGAAGAGTGATACTCATTGGTTAAGTCACTATATGAGGAGGGGTGCCTGGATGGCTCAGTTGGTTTAGCAGCTGGCTCTTGGTTTTGGCTCAAGTCATGGTCCCACTAGTTCGGTAGTTGGAGCTCCACGTCGGGCTCCACGCTGACAGTGCAGAGACTGCTTGGGATTCTCTTTCTCTCTCTCTCTCTCTCTCTCTCTCTCTCTCTCTCTGCCCCTCCCCTGCTTTCTCTCTCAAAATAAATAAACTTTTTTAAAAAATCACTGTATAAAGGTATGGAAGATGCTCAAAATAGTACAATGCATAATGTCAAATATTTAACTCATCTCAATTTTAAATGCTCTTTGACTAGGGTAGAGCCAACCTATTAATAGGAAGTTCAATATGACGTTCATGTACGAAACTCTCTCTTAAA
Source organism: Panthera uncia (assembly GCF_023721935.1). Classification (NCBI taxonomy): domain Eukaryota; kingdom Metazoa; phylum Chordata; class Mammalia; order Carnivora; family Felidae; genus Panthera; species Panthera uncia. The sequence goes on from NW_026057585.1 coordinate 53,672,709, forward strand.
TGATATATAAGCAGTGACCAAAAAAAAAGAATACAAAAATATTTATGCAACCACCAAAGACCCCAAAAGCCAAAACAATCTTGAGAAAGAACAAGGCTGGAAGTATCACACTCCCTGATTTCAAACTATCAAAGCTATAGTAATCAAAACAGTATGAGGGCCCCTGGCTGGTTCAGTCGGTCAAGCATCCAACCCTTGATCTCAGCTCAGGTCATGATCTCACAGTTCGTGAGTTAGAGCCCCACATTGGCTCTGCACTGATATTGCAGAGCCTGCTTGGGATTCTGTCTCTCCCCCCCCCCCCGCCCCTCCTCCAGTCGTTCTCTCTCAAAATAAATAAACTTTAAGAAAAAAAAAAAAGAATCAGGCTCTGTGCTGACAGCTCAGAGCCTGGAGCCTGCCTCGGATTCTATGTCTGTCTCTTCCCACGCTCATACTCTGCCCCTCCCACGCTCATACTCTGTCTCTCTGTCTCTGTCTCTCTCTCTCTCTGTCAAAAATAAACATTAAAAAAAAAAAAGAATTAGTGCTGAATTCAATTGCTAAGCAAATTCATATAAGGGTATATGAAGTAAAATAAAAATCTATTTAATTTTTTTTTTAACGTTTTTTTTATTTTTGAGACAGAGAGAGACAGAGCATGAACAGGAGAGGGGCAGAGAGAGAGGGAGACACAGAATCGGAAGCAGGCTCCAGGCTCTGAGCCATCAGCCCAGAGCCCGATGCAGGGCTCGAACCCACAGACGGTGAGATCGTGACCTGAGCTGAAGTTGGACGCTTAACCGACTGAGCCACCCAGGCGCCCCATAAAAATCTATTTAAATAAAAATATATTTCCAATAAAATGTTATTCTTATAAAAAAAAAAAAACAGTATGGTACTGGCATGAAACAGACACAGAGATCAATGGAACAGAAGAGAACCCAAAAATAAACCTATGAATATATGGTCAATTAATCTATGACAAAAGAGGCAAGAATATACAATGGGGAAATAACAGTCTCTTCAATAAATGGCGTTGGGAAAACTGGACAGCTACATGCAAAAGAATGAAACTGGACCACTATCTTATACCATACACAAAGATAACTTTAGAATGGATTAAAGATTTGAATATAAGAACTAAAACTATATTGGGGCGCCTGGGTGGCTCAGTCGGTTAAGCAGCCGACTTCAGCTCAGGTCACGATCTCGCGGTCGGTGAATTCGAGCCTTGCGTCGGGCTCTGTGCTGACAGCTCAGGGCCTGGAGACTGTTTCGGATTCTGTGTCTCCCTCTCTCTGACCCTCCCCCGTTCATGCTGTGTCTCTCTCTGTCTCAAAAATAAATAAACGTTAAAAAAAAAAAAATAACTAAAACTATAAAACTACTAGAAGAAAACATAAGCATAAGTTCTTTGACATCAGTCTGAGCACTATATTTTTGGAACAGTATCTTAAGGCAAGGACAACAAAAGCTAAAAAAAAAAAAAAAAAAAAAAAAAAATGGGATTACATCAAACTAAAAAGCAGTTCTTTTCCAGTGAAGGAAAATAACAAAACAAAAAGGCAGGCACCTGGCTGGCTCAATTGGTAGGGTGTGCAACTCTTTATCTTGGGGTTGGGAGTTTGAGCCCCATGTTGGGTATAGCAAGATTACTTAAAAATAAAATTTAAAAAAAAAGGCAACCTACTGTATTTGCAAATCACACATCCACTAAGTAGTTAATGTCCAAAATACATAAAGAACTTACAAAACTTAATAAAAAAACAAACAACCCAATTAAAAAATGGGCAGAGCACATTCTTGAATAGCCATTTTTCCAAAGACATAAAGACAGCCAACAGTCACATGAAAAGATAATCAACATCACTAATAATCAGAAAAATACAAATCCAAACCACAATAAGGTATCATCTCCTCACACCAGTCAGATTGGTTGGCTAAGATCACAAAGACAAGAAACAAGTGTTGGAGAGGATGTAGAGAAAAGGGAACTCGTGAACTGCTGGGAATGTAACTTGGTCCAACCACTATGGAAAACAGTACAAACGTTCCTCAAAAATCAGAAATAGTACTAGCATATGATCTAGCAATTCCACTTCTGGGTATTTATCCAAAGAAAATGAAAACACCAATTTGAAAAGATACATGTACCCCTATGTTCATTATAGCATTATTTACAATAGCCAAGATAACCTAAGTATCCATTGCTAGATCAATGGATAAAGAAAATGTTATATACAAATAAATCTTGAATAATGCAGAAGTTAGTTGCCCCAAACCCCCAACATAGTGAAAATCCATGTATAACTTCTGATTTCCCAAACTCAACTACCAATAGCCTGCTGACTGAAAGCCTTACCAATAACATAACAGTTGATTAACATTTATCTTGTATATTATACATATTACATACTGTATTCTTACAATAAGTAAGCTAGCAAGAAGGAAATGCTATTAAAATCATAAGGAAGAGAAAATATATTTCTAGCACTGTACTATACTTATTTTAAAAATCCTTGGGGCACTTGGGTGGCTTAGTCAGCTAAGCATCCGACTTCAGCTCATGTCACGATCTCACGGTCCATGAGTTCGAGCCCTGCATCAGGCTCTGGGCTGACAGCTCAGAGCCTGGAGCCTGCTTCAGATTCTGTGTCTCCCTCTCTCTCTGTCCCTCCCTGCTCACGCTCTCTCTCTCTTGCTCTCTCTCTCAAAAATAAACATTAAAAAAAAAATTTTTTTTAATCCACATATAAGTAGACCTCTGTAGTTTGTTCAAACCTGTGTTGTTCAAGGATCAACTGAATATATGCAGTGGAATATTACTCAGCCACAAAAAAGAACAAAATCTTGCCATTTGCAACAACATGGATGGACCTAGAAAGTATTGTTAAGTGAAAAAAGTCAGAGAAAGACAAATACTGTATGATTTCACTTATGTATGCAATCTAGAAAAACAAATGAGCAAATAAAACAGAAACAGAGTCATATGGACAGGAAACTGTTGGTTATCAGAGTGGGAAGGGGTTGGAAGGTGGACAAAATAGGTGAAGGGGATTAAAAGGTACAAACTAGTTATAAAATAAGTCATGGGGATGTAATGTACAGCACAGGGAACATAGTCAATAATATTGTAATAAATTTGTATGGTGAAAGTGATTAGACTTATCATGGGGATCACTGAGTAAGGTATAAAAATATCAAATCACTATGATGTACACCTGGAACAGGTTTTGTATGTCAATTACACTTTAATTTAAAAATAATAATAAATGTATTTTAGCTCTGGAAAAAAAGGTATCATATACTTTCCTCACATAAAATCACATGAAATGGTTCATTTGGATTCTAAAGACTCGAATAAATGTATCAGTATATAAGAAAAAAAAAAAAAGCCGTGATCAAAGCAATCAACAGAACAATGTAAACAGTTTGTACAGCCAGTCTAATAAAATAATCTATTAGGCATCCAATAAATCAATAAGCAATGTTATCAATTGTTATTGGAATATATTTGATAAAGATGACACAGGCACAAATTTCAGTAAAGATATAACCACAGCTAACATTTCCTGAGAGCTCATCTTGTTGCAAACACTAGTCTAAGTGTTTTACATGTATCGTTTTATTCAATACTCACAATAACCCAGTGAAATATGTATTCTATCATTTCCACTCTACAAGTGAAAAAACCGTGGCAGAAATGTTAAGTAATTTTGCCAAAGGTCACACAGCTACAGCTAGTAGACAGTAGACAAGGATCTGAACTCAGGCAGTCTAATTTGAGCACCTACACTCCTCACTGCTAAGCTACTGCTCTTTCATATCTCATTCATTCCTAACAAAGACAGTTTGTGAAACCACCAGAAAAAATACTGTTAGCCCAGGATGGTTCTTTAGTTTATGTACAGAGAAGCTTCTAAAGCATACAGTGTTCTTTCCTCAAAGTTCTCATCATATTTTAGCTGCTGAGTACATGGGTAACTTTCAGGAGTATGAAACTTTAAATATGAGCCTATGATATACAAGGTAGTAAGTGGTATCAGTATACAGGAAAATGAGTATGCTGAAGAGGAATAGCATATTTTCCTTGAATATATATTCCTTTTATATACATTTTCCTACGTATCTTCATATAATCTGTATTAACTATGATAAACAATAAAATCAAGTTAAAATTATCCATACCATTGTTTGATGGGTAAATTAAAAGTAATTTCTTGCCAGTGTCTCTGAGCTTCATAATCACCAAACATAGGGGGTTTTCCAGCACCTAACATGAAAGGTAAAAACAGCCAGACAACAATATACTTTAATATACCAATGATTTTATTTCCTCATGAAAAATTTAAAAAAAATTTTTTTTAACTTATTTATTTTGAGATAGAGAGAGTGAGAGCATAAGTTGAGGAGGAATAGAGAAATAGAGAGAGAGTGGGTATCCTAAGCAGGCTCCATGCTGTCAGCACAGAGCCTGATGCGGGGCTTGGACTCACAAACCATGAGATCATGACCTGAGCTGAGATCAAGAGTCGGACACCTGACTGAGCCACCCAGTCGCACCGAAAATTTTCTAAATTATAGAGGCAGTATAGGTTAAAGAAAAGAATCACAGACATTACCAAAAACAGCAGAGATGAGGTCTGAATCCTATCACTGTTAGCACACAGAGTGACTGAGTGATCTTGGACAAATTACTTAACCTCCCTAAACCTCAACCCATTAAAAACAAGAACTACCTGCAGAACTACTGGAATATGTAAGATAATGATATAAAATACCCAGTAAAGGATGTGGCACACAGTAAACATTCAATAAATACAAGATATTATTAACACTAATTAGTTAATAATACTAATTTTAAAATATCCAAGTTTATTTTTACTTCACGAGAAAGACTGTCCACTAAGTATCATAAAACAATAAAAATGAGTATCTATACTTTACAAAGGGCTTTTGCAAACTAAATACAAATAACAAGGTTCAGTACAGAACCAAAACATACTATATGTTATAAAGACATTAGTAGAGGCACCTGGGTGGCTCAGAGGGTTAAGCGTCTGACTTCGGCTCAGGTCATGATCTCATCATTCATGAGTTCCAGTCCCTCATCCAGGGTCTGTGCTGACAGCTCAGAGCCTGGAGCTGCTTCAGATTCTGTGTCTCCCTCTTTCTGCCCCTCCCCCGCTCACACTCTTTCTCTGTCTCTCAGAAATGAATAAACATTAAAACAAATTTTAAAAAAAGAAAAAGACATTAGTTAGGTCAGGCTTTGCTGTCAAATAAGTGACATAAAAACTATCAGTTTCAGCTTTTTTTATTTCAAAATAGCAAATACGGAATAATAGATCTTTAGCAATTGATAGCACTTAATATGTGCCAGATACAACAATGAAGTATTATTAGTATCCCTACTTTACAGGTGAAAAGAGAGGCAATGGTCACCCAGGTATTAAGTAGCAGGGTCTGGATTTCAACCCAGGCAAACTGGCTCCATAATCCAGTTTTATACTGTTGGCAACGTGTGTGAGTGGGTTATTAACCTTAAGTCATGTTAAATGACATAAAGGTAATTCCATTCGAAAATTGTGAACATCCACTATTTAACTAGCAGGTGACTAAAAAATTGTCAGAAACCCAGACACCTAGAGTCATAGGTTTTTAAATCTGCAATTGAAAATCACATACAATCAAATATACTCATTACTCCACCGGGAATAATTAATTTCACACTGGAGAATGATGTACTAAAGTTCACTCAAATCCAAAGCATATTTTCTCCAGCTTTGGAAACTATGTTAAATAGGGTTTTGTGCATTTAATGGCTATACTATACCAATATTCTTAAATGGCTAGCATCTCCACCCGAGGAGATAACCCCACTGTTGAGATAATCATGGGAAAAGCAGATTAACATCTCCAAAGCATATATAAAGAGTGACTGTCACAAGGAATTACCCACAGTACACAGACATATGTACACACACACACACACTCCTGTCTCTCTCTCAAAAAAAAGTACCATATCTTGTTCATTTTTGTATTCTCAGATGTAATGGCACCTACTAGATTCTCAGTAAATGATGTTGAAGCATAGATGTTGAGACAACCTGTGTGATATAGCAAGGACTTCAAGTTGAAGAGATTTGAAATTTTGAGTCCAATTTTCCACTTAACCAGATGTGCAACTGTGCCATCTGTGATGGCAAACCAAGTAATTATGCCAACTATTTTAACACAGTGCCCATCTATTGGTTCTTGCCCAAAACATTTTTAAGTTATTGTCTGACACTTTGAAATTCCAAGCCTCTGTTCATGCTACTTACTCCCTATTTATATACCCCTTACAACAACTCATATCCAACTTCCAAGAACCATCTCAAATTCCGAATCCTCCATGAAACCTTCCCTTATAAATTAAAAACACATTGTTCACTGAAGCACCTGGGTGGCTCAGCATATTAAGCGTCTGACTCTTGGTTTCGACTCAAGTCATGATCTCACGGTTTGTAAATTCAAGCCCCACGTGGAGGACAGCACAGAGCCTGCTTGGGATTGTCTCTCTCCCTCTCTCTGCCCCTCCTGTACTCACTCTCTCTCTCTAAATAAATTAAACACACACACACACACACACACACATTGTTCACTGATTATTGACTTCTTATAATGTATTTTCAGTATCACATATTTTGTCACATGACTATACAATTTCCTAACTGCTACCCAAGTAAGAATTTTCGTTTCTATGAACACAAGAGAATGTGATTTTCCAGAGTTCAAAGGAAACATATTGCTAAGCATATAGTGCATACTTTCATTAAAAATGTATTTAATCGGGACACCTGGGTGCTAAGTGTCAGACTTTTGATTTTGGTTCAGGTCATCATCTCATGGTTCATGAGTTCAAGCCTTGGGTTGGGCTCCACACCGAGGGAATGCAGCCTGCTTGGGATTCTCTCTCTGCCCCTCACCCACTTGCGCTCGCTCTTTCAACCTAAATAAACTTAAAAAAAAACTTAATTAAATTGACCTGTATTTTTTTTTAAAAAAGGAAAAATATATCCCCAATGAATTAATTGCAACTTTTGTATGTCTATTTTACAGGATAGAAATGCATGTGTTTCATTTCTTTTTTAATATTTATTCATTTTTAGGAGGGAGGGAGGGAGGGAGGGAGGGAGAGAGAGAGAGAGAGAGAGAATAAGGAGGGGAGGGACAGAGATCAAGGAAGACACAGAATCCAAAGCAGGCTCCAGGCTCCAAGCCGTCAGCACAGAGCCCGATGCAGGGCTAGAATCCACAAACCGTAAGTTCATGACCTGAGCTGAAGTCAGATGCTTAACTGACTGAGCCACCCAAGCGCCCCTGTTTGTTTCTATTTTAAAGAATACAACCATGGTCTATGGCTTCTTTTGGGGGGGAGGGGGGGTTGGAACTGATTTCTATTTTTTGTTTATTTGCCTTTATTTTTTGTTTAGCTCCATGGGGATAATAAAAGTCAGAGAGGATCTTAGGTAATTTTCTATACCTGAAAAAATCCAACTATCTAGATTTTCTGAAATTGCTCTAGACTTGTGGTCAATGTGGAAGAATTTATTACCATTCTCTAACAAATAGAAGAATGGATAATGACTCTCTTTAGGGTTGAGAAACAAGTTTCTATCCAGAGTCTGACCTACTTCAATAAATCCAGCTGACACTGGCTATGAAATTAGTACTTAAGTTTTTAAAACTGCTAAAGTGCCCTTAAAGCAACCCAGAAGGACAACCCAACTGTACCTATGGGAGCTTCACCTGGGAAGGACAAAAAGGATTCCTTCCACAGTGATTAATTCTACAAATTCATTTACAGGAGAATCAGAATTACATAAAGAAAACACACTAATATGTATCTACAGAGTTTCAGTTTTGTCTTGTTCTCAGGGAAATGGGCTTAAACACCACTTAAATGTTCATTTTATAAATTATTGAACTATTCAGAATTATGTTATAATTTTAAAAGTAGTTTCTTTGATAACAATACATTCTAACTGCCTTTACATTTACATTTTAAACATTCTAAGAGAAAAGAATTTGGCTAAAGTTTTCCAGAACAAAATCCTCTTTTGATACGTTCTTGGTGAGTAACAAGAAACATTATATATAGCAATGGGGAAGTTGAGAGAAGCTAACCAATTAAATAGAGCACAATCATACTTTAACAATGATTGATATGTTGGGGGAAAAAAAAGAAAAAAAAAAAGATTCTCAATGGCCTATTCCTCCTAAATAACCAATACAACTTAGGGGAAAAGGGGTATTAGAATAAAATAACTTTCCTTCATTCAAGTGTTGCTATTTGCTCAAAAAACATCAGTAACAGTTTGGACCAAGTACAGAGAACTGTGAATCTCTACAAGAAATAAGAAACACACTAAAATCAGAATTTGTTTCCTCCCCAGGCTCCTGGCTGGTTCAGTCAGTGACGCATGCCAACACTTGATCTCAGGGTCATAAGTTCTAGTCCCACAATGGGTGCAGAGTACTAAAACATAAACTTTAAACAAAAATAAATAAATAAATAAAAAGAATTTGTTTCCTCCCCAAAGCTTGTTTAAAAGTAACAAGGCAGGGCGCCTGGGTGGCTCAGTCGGTTGAGCGTCCAACTTCGGCCCAGGTCATGATCTCGCGGTCCGTGAGTTCGAGCCCCGCGTCAGGCTCTGTGCTGACAGCTCAGAGCCTGGAGCCTGCTTCCGATTCTGTGTCTCCCTCTCTCTGACCCTCCCCCGTTCATGCTGTGTCTCTCTCTGTCTCAAAAATAAATAAACGTTAAAAAAAAAAAAAAAAAAGTAACAAGGCAAGATTTATTCAATATTTTGGGGTGCCTGGCTGGCTCAGTCAGTAGAGCATGCAACTCTTGATTTCAAGGTAAATTCAAGCCCCACATTGGGTATAGAGATTACATAAAAATAAAATCTTTTTTAAAAAATCTTTACTCATTATTTCTAGGTCTGTAAAAACTAACTACATAAGCAGCACTCAAGTAAGGAGTATAATGTAAATATGTAAGTACACATTCTAGAAAAATTTAAATTACAATACACATAAGTAGTTTGGCTATACAATATATGCATTTCCAAAGGAGAAACAATGGACTAATACTAAGCAAGCTAACCTGAGCTTCCTTACTTGAGTGCTTCCTAATTACAATCTTAAAAGATAAATGAAATGCAAATGAGAATAAGCATGTTAAAAAGAAATTATGATAAAAAAGTATTCTAATTGAGAGAAAAAAATCCTAGCAGAATCACAGATGTCATACTTAATTCTTTAATTCTCCCAGCCTCCTATGACATAACAGTTCTTCACACATGAGTGCTAAAAATGTTATATTCTTTATGATGGGGTTAATAACTCAAAATCACAATTTTTCTTAGTGCTTAGCATTTTATTCTTCTCATCTAAAAAATGACAGAAACATACAACCACCTAAGAAAGAGCCTACAAATATTCTACTACTGTACAATAACAATACTTTTCCTATACAGTAATCCAAAAGTAATTTTATTATGCTGACTTTCTTACGGGACAACTTAAGAGTGAAGTTTAGGGGCACCTGGGTGGCTCAGTCAGTTAAGTGTCCAACTCTTGATCTCAGCTCAGGTCTTGATCTCAGGGTTGTGAGTTCGAACACCACACTGGGCTCCACTCTGAGAGTGGAGCCTACTTAAAAATTTAATTAATTAATTAAAGCAAAGTTTAAAATAAGCAGGAGTCCTGGTGTTTTTTTTTTTAAGTTTATTTATTTATTTTTGAGAGAGACAGAGACAGCATGAGTAGAGGAGGGGCAGAGAGAGAGAGAGGGAGAGCGGGGCGGGGGATTGAGTGAGAGAGAGAGAGAGAGAGAGAGAGAGAGAGAGAAAATCCCAAGCAGGCTCCTCATTGCCAGCACAGAGCCTGAGGCGGGGCTTGAACTCACAAAACCATGAGATCATGACCTGAGCTGAAGCAGAGTCAGATGCTTAACCGACTGAGCCACCCCGGTGCCCCAAGAGTCCTGTTTTTCAGATAAGGGGAGTAACTGAGTAAGGTCAGAGTTTAGGAGAGAAATGTTAGAATAAATAATGTATGTAAGTCACAAAGATAGAAAAGTATTATATATGCTTGATGTCCTCTATTCAATTCCCATTAAGCATCTGATTATATATGCCAGTAATACTGAAATAGTGTGATTTCTTAAATTATTCTACTCTATACCCTTAGTTTTTTCAACTTTACCTCAACAAGAAAAGTTCAAAGAAAATAATATATCTGTCAAAATCAGAAGACTAAAGGTAAATTATAATTAGGATTACAAACTAAATAATGATCAGGAATAAAATAGTGCTGAAGGAAGAAAAGGAGATGACCGTCCAATGTGCCAGTTATGGGCTGAAAGCAAAGGTAACATAAACTATATATTTTACATAACAACTTTTAACTGGGCTTTTCCTCTGACCTCCTTACCCCATTCTAGCTTCCTCCTTGCATTCACAAACTTCCTAAAATCCATTATGTACACTTGGTAACTACCATTTAGCCCTCAATTTATTATAGTCTGACAATAAGAAGGCTCACATTGGCCTCCTAGAGATCTTTTGTCTATTTTTAATTTTCACCCTACTTGACATGTCTAGAACTTGACACTGAAGGCCAGTCTTTACTTCTTATAATTCTCTGATTTCCTGGCTTCCAGACTCTAATCCTCCCTCATGGTTTCTTCTCAACCTCCTTTAATCATTCCCCTTCTCTGTGAAGGAGATTAGTGGTTAAATGTGTTTTTTTCTTGCAGTATAAATACTCCCAACCCTGTGGCTTTAACCATCATCTGTATCAACATTTTATAAAGATCAGAGCAGCTTGTGGAGCTTTTAAAAATGCAGATGAGACCAGTTTCCAGCAACCAGGCAGACTTAGAAGATAAGGAAAACACTTCCAATACAGGGTGGGGTATGGCTGAATTAACATCAAAACAAGAGAATTCCTCAGGGGCCGGAAACAACAAAAAAAGTATAAGATCCAGACAAGTAAACATTTGTCCTGAGGATATCCAATCATCTTTTATGGCCTATAGCCTGGCTACTGAGAAGCTCTAAGCAATGAATTAAGGAGGCAAAGCCTAGTACTTGAACAGGTAAAAACTTCAATGTCAGAGAACAATCTACAAGGATATTAAAAAAAAATGCTTTGTGGGAGATGGTGAAGATAGTATTTACCTCTGCCTTGGCTCCTATAGTACAAGAAAAAAGTCTCCTGAAAATAACATTATCCTGCATTCACCCAGTGTGAGGCCTGAATTCACACCAAGTATAGAGCCAAAGAAACCTTAAGATGGAGAATTTGGTTTAACTTTTGTTAATAGTGCCCAAAGTGCCTAGCAAGAGGCAACATAAATCCTCTGTGGAAAAATACATAGTGAACCCGGGCCTCAAAGAATTCTCACAGATAAAAGTTCGAGGTAACATGAGCTCACAATTTTTTTAAAAAATCACTAAACTCACAAAGAAACAAAATACCATGAGCTAGAATCTACAAAAACAACAAACCAGGAAATAAGACTGCAGATACTAGAATTTTCTGATAGGGAATATAAAATAAGTATGGCTACTATGTTTAAAGATATAAAAGAAGACACTAGAATATGCTGAAGGAACAAGAGATAATCAGAAATGACGAAGATGATTTGAAAAGGAAACAAACAGGGCCACCTGGGTGGCTCAGTCAGTTAAGGGTCTGACTCAGGTCATGATCTCATGGTTTGTGAGTTTCAGCCCTGGTTCAGGCTCTGTGCTGACAGCTCAGAGCCAGGAACCTGCTTCGGATTCTGTGTCTCATTCTCTCTCTGCCCCTCCCCTACTTGTGTTCTGCCTGTCTCTCAAAAATAAATAAATGTAAAAAATTAATTAATTAATTAAAAAGAAAAGGAAACAAGTAGAACTTTAGGAAATAAAACAATAATTAAAATTATAAAACTCAGTGGATAGTTAAAATAGATTAAACACAATTAAAAAGGAAAGTAATGAACAGGAAGACAGATCTGATGATTATTAAAAAAGCAATAGGGTGAAACCATGATATGAAAAATATAGGAGATTATGAGACATAGAGGATAGGATGAAGGAATCCAACATATCTAATAAGAGTTGCACAAGTGGGGCGCCTGGGTCACTCAGTTAAGCATCCAAACTCTTGATTTTGGCTCAGGTCATGATCTCACAGTTCATGGGATCAAGTCCTGCGTCGGGGGCTGTCAGCACAGAGCCTGCTTGGGATTCTCTCTCCCTCTCTCTCTGCCCCTCCCCTGCTCGTGTTCTCTGTCAAAATAAATCAATAAACATTTAAAAAATAAACATTAAGAAAAAAGAGTTGCACAGGGAAAACAGAAATGAGGGAGATGCAATATTTGAAGAGAGAACTGAAAATATAAACTCGATGAGACAAAGAGATTGTTGTCTGTTTTATTTTCTGCTATCTTACCTGCTTTGGCACAAGTGCCCTACACATATGTGGTGAATTAATAAAAGACCAAAGATCAGGGGTGGCTGGGTGGCTCAGTTGGTTAAGCATACAACTTTGATCCAGGTCATGATCTCAAGGTCTGAGTTCAACCCCCACGTCAGGTTCTGTGCTGACAGCTCAGAGGCTGGAGCCTGCTTCAGATTGTGTCTCCCTCTCTCTCTGCCCCTCCCCTGCTCATTCTCATTCTCTCTCTCAAATAAATAAACATTTAAATAAATAAATAACCAAAGATCTAATATATCTAACTAGAGTTTTACAAGGAGAAAATGGAATGAGAAGAAACAGAAGGTTACCATTTATTAGAGTCAGAAATCCCAGAAAATCCTGAGGATAAAGTTTTTAATATTCACACTTAGATATATCATAGTGAAATTTCAGTGACAGAAAAGACAAATTACCTACAAAGATAACAACTGAAATGACAGCTGATATCTGAACATAGCAATAGAAACTAAAAGACAATGAATGAGATTTTTGTTTAATTTTTTTTTAATGTTTGTTTATTTATTTTTTTGAGACAGGGAGAGACAGCATGAACGGGGGAGGGTCAGAGAGAGAGGGAGACACAGAATCTGAAACAGGCTCCAGGCTCTGAGCTGTCAGCACAGAGCCTGACACGGGGCTCGAACTCACGGACCGCAAGATCATGACCTGAGCCGAAGTCGGATGCTTAACCGACTGGGCCACCCAGACGCCCCGAATGAGATTTTCAAAATATTATGAGAAAATAATTGCCAATGCAGAATTCCATACCCAGAATAAAATGTTAGGGTGCAAAATAAAGGCATTTTCATATAAAAACCCAACAGGCTCTTACTTAAAAAAAAGAAAAGAAAAATACCTCCCAGGGGGCCTGGTTGGTTAGCTCAATGGGTAGAGCATATGACTCGATCTCAGGGTTGTGAGTTCAAGCCCTACACTGGGCATTGAGCCTAGTTAAAAGAAATTTTCTTAGGGGATGCCTGTCTGGCTCAGTTGGTGGAGCACTGACTCTCGACTTCAGGGTTGTGAGTTCAAGCCCCACACTGAGTGTAGAGATTGCTTAAAAACTAAAATCTCTGGGGCACCTGAGTGGCTTAGTTGGTTAAGCATCTGAGTTCAGCTCAGGTCATGATCTCATGGTTTGTGGGTTTGGGCCCCGCATCAAGCTCTCTGCTGTCAGCGAAGAGCCTGTTCCGAATCCTCTGTCTCTTTCTCTCTCTGCCCCTCCCCAGCTCATGCATGCACTTGTGCTCTCTCTCTCTCTCCTCTCTCTCTCTCTCTCTCTCTCTCTCTCTCTTCCTCTCAAAAAATAAACATTAAAAAAAAATTTAATTTTTAAAATCTCCCAAAGATGTACTTCAAAAAGAAAGAAAATTATCTCAAAAGAAGATGCAATTGTAAAAAGGGTGAGCACAGAAAATGATAAACATAGAGGGTAAACATAAATAAATATGAATTGTTACAGAAGCTAACAGTAATTAATGTCTAAAATTCTAGGCAATAATAACATTTTAATGGTGGGGGTGGACTTGTAACTAGAGTTGAAGCATTTTACGGTCCTTGGGGTGCCTCAGTGGCTCAGTTGGTTAAGTGTCCAACCGTGGTTCAGGACATGATCTCATGGTTCATGAGTTTGAGCCTGCGTCGGGCTCTGTGCTTACAGCTTGGAGCCTTGGAGCCTGCTTCGGATTCTGTTTCTCCCTCTCTCTGTCCCTCCCCCACACTCGCAGGTGCCCGCACGGGATCTCTCTCTCTCTCAAAAATAAATAAAAGCATTAAAAAAAAGCATTTTGTGGTCCTTACCTTGCTCAGAAAGAAGACATAAATATATTAATTTTAAACTCTGTTGGGGTACCTGGATGGCTCAGTCAGTTAAGCGCCCAACTCTTGATTTCAGCTTAGGTTATGATCTCATGGTCCATGGGTTCAAGCCCCCAATCAAGCTTCATGCTGATGGTGTGGAGCCTGCTTGAGATTCTGTCCCCCTCTCTCTCTGTCCCTCCCCTGCTCACTCACTAGATCTCTCTCAAAATAAATAAATAAACATTAAAAAAAATTTAATTTTAGACTTTCTTAAGTTAAATATATATGTGAAAATCTCCACACCACACCTTGAAAGAACAAAATAAAAGTACAACTTGCAAACTAGCAAGAGAAAGCGGAATTAAGGAGGGGAACTGGTTAGTCAAGTCTAAATCACAGGGATTTAGAGGTGAAGGGTAAAAGGGTAGAAAAAGATATACTGAAAAAAAAAAGGAAAGAAAAAGATATACTGAGCAAAAAAAGTGGGATCTCATTTTCATAGTTCTGGGGAATGGGGCAGGACATCTTTGGGAGGCCGTTTTCGAAATTCTGCCTACTGCAATATGAAAGAGCAAAGCCCACAATAGCTAAGACCCTCCTGAAGTGGAACTATCAGGTGGGAGAATTTGACTCATATCAAGATGTACTGTAAAATTATAGTAATAAGACACTGCGGTACTGGACCAATTTATCAAAATGAAGAGTCAGAAACAGACCCATGCATATATAAAAACCTGAGATAGAGCTGGTAATGCAGATTAGTGGGGAAGAATACACTTCTCAATAAATGGGTTAAAACAACTAATTATCAATGTGAAAAAAAAATTAAAAATAAATCCCTAGATGACATGTTATACGCAAAATTCAATTTTCAGGAGATAAGGACTTAAATAGAAAAGACAAATCTTAAAACTTTTAGAAGAAAATTTTAGGAAAATACCTTTGTCACTGGAGTAGGGAAGGGTTTCTTAAAGATACAAAAAGCACAAATCATAAAGGAAAAAGATTAATTCCATTATTTTATCCTGTTCATCAAGACACCTTAAGATGTGAAAAGATAATCCATAAACTTGGAAAAGATATTTACAAGTTATACAAAAGTTAGCTTCCAGAATATAGAATTCATGAGAAAAAACAAAACAAACAAAAAAATACAGACTATGTTAGAAAAAAGAATCTAATAGAAATGTACAAATGGCACAGCAAGTATCCCAGAAAAGGAAATATAAATGGCCAGTAAACATGAAAATATGCTCAATCTTTTAGTAATGAAGGAAATTCAAATTAAAACCACAACAAAATATCATTTCACACACTCTGGACTGACAAAAATTCAAAACTTGTTAAGTATATAGGGTAATAGGGACCCTCCCACTAGGGAACTGCCTCAATACTAAAAAAGCTTAGAAAGCATGACCAAGATAAAATTTGCTCTAGGAACTGGCACAAATGTTTTCTGGTTCATCTCTTACACTTTATTTGCAAAATCTCAGGTTGAGTGTTAAGCTTACAGAGAAACTGAACGAAATAGGACCTGCCTATTTTGGTTCTAACCAAGAAAAAAGGATTCCTTTTCTGCCTAGTAAATCCTTCCCTCGCTTTCAGAACAAACTTAATGTTTGTTATCCTTAATGTTATACTCTAAGCCTTTCTTGTCTGAATTACAAGTCTCCTGTGTTCCCAGTCTACCTCGTTTATTTTAACGTAGAACGTATTTTCAAGTCCACCCTGCCCACTTGACTGCGAACTTCTCTAGGGAAGTGATAGGGTGATTCAGGGACCCAATTACAATGTGGGTTACGGGGGGGTTCCCCCACACATCCAACAAACAATTCTCAGACACCAACTCCATGTCCTACAATTCAACTCAATTCTGACACTATCTACAGAGATAGCATCAGATTCCACAGGTTATGGGTTCAGTACTGTAAGCCTGCCCCCTCCCTCCACGTCTGATGCCAGTCACCAGCCCAGATTCTGACACACTAGCTATAGACTGGAGGTTCCAACGAGCCCCTCCAACTCTGGATGCCAATCACAAGTCTAGGCTATTACTTGAGCTTCTGACAGACTGGCTATATATCAGATGCTCCCACAACCTCCTCCTTTGGTCCAATTAATTTGCTAGAGCATCTCTCAGAACTCAGAGAAACATTTAGTTACTAGATTACCAGTTTATTATAAATGGATATAACTCAAAACAGCAGATGGAAGAGATGCATAGAGCAAGGTGTGGGCAAAGGTGCTGAGCTTCCGTTCCCCCTGAATCTCCATGTGCTCATCAACCTGAAAGCTCTCCAAACGCCATCCTCCTTTTGGGTTATGAAAGCTTTATTATTGGTGACTGATTCAAGCCCCTCTCCCCTCCCTGGAAATCAGAGGGTGGGACTGAAAGTTCCAACCCTCTAATCACAAGATTTGGTTTTCCTGGAAACCAGCCTCCATCCTTAGGTGGGTCCAAAAGTCAACATTACCATAACAAAAGACAATTTTTCACTTTCACTTAGAAAATTCCAAGGGATTTTTAGGGGCTCTGTCCCAGAAGGAGGACAAAGACCAAACATATATTTTTTTTTTTATAAATCACAGTATCATAGGAAGATACCATTTATTATTCTTGTCACCCTAAAAGTCAGACCTAAAGACTTGATCACCAGTAAGACATATTTTTGCTGCACAGCAGACAATAAACATTCTGGGGTTAAATGATCTAATGTAAGGATCAAACAAGATAATAGTTGTGAACCATCAATATGCTGATTATATTCCTACACTATTAAAAAAGAAAATACATTTCATGCATAGTATCTCAAGTAATCCCCACAATCTTGTTAAAATACATATTAATATTCCCACTTTATAGTAGAGGTACCTTTGTAAGAGGTTCATGGAGATTAAGTAACTTCCCCAAGATCAGGCACTAACAGGTGAGGGTGGAAGATCTAAGATTTGAACCCAAGTCTACTGCTGCATCCAAGTGATTTTACTTCAATATTCCTCAAATTCATTTATGCATCTTTTTAACTGGCTTACTTCAGGACTTCTTTCTCAGAAGCCACAGAGCAGTGTCATATATTGATTTTGGAATAAAATACAACTATATTTGAATCCCCATTGTCATTTATCAGTTGTCACATTTTCCATTTGTAAATCACAGGTACTACTACTTATCTTCAGTGGTTGTGGTAAGCACAACAAAATGCTCAGTGTCTAGCATATGGTAAATACTTAAAAAATAGTAGCTCATACTTCTATTACTATGATTGTGTCATTTGTCTCTTTACCTCCAACCTGCTTCCTACAATCCTTTTTCATTACAATGAAAGCTATTTCTTTAAAATACAAGTAATTTGCCAACCTAATTGCATAGCTTAATCTCGAGCCACTCCCTCCCCATCCTTTTTGTTCCTTCTTCTGATGCTACTCCAATACTGACTACTTTCTACCATGTTTTTGCACATGTTCCCCATTTCATTTGCCTAGCAAATTCCAAGTCATCTTTCAAACCTTCAACTCAAACGTCTTCTCTGAAAAGTCTTCACTAATGCACCGTCATCATGCACTTCTCTGTTAACCTTTGTACCTCACAAATACTTCTAGTCATAATTAACACATGGTACCATGACTGCTTACCTACTAAAATACGGACCCCTTCAGTACTGGATATTCACCTTGTATTTCTAGCATCTAGCACAGTGCCTGGAACATGAGCAGTGCTAAATAAATACTCACAGGGTTAAGTCAAATCTTATTCCCTATCCAGGACCACACACCAGCAATTCTCCTCCCTCTCTTTCTCTCACATCATTCCCAATCTTATTCTCCACTGATCTCTTCCCTTCAGTCTAGCAACATGGCTACCCTAAACAAAAAAAGCTTCCTTTGATTCCACTCCCACCCTGATGTACTTAGTTCAGTTCTCTCTTCGATGCCTAATATGTAATCATTTCTCAACTTGTCATCTTCCTCATTAGAATACATTTTTGTTTTCTCATGTCACAAAGCCTATGCTTCTATTAAGCTCTTATACATATTCTTTATATTAGAATTTAATGTTTAAATGTATTTTCTTGACCATACCAATAAAGCCTCAAATTCTTCTCTGTCCCAATCAGGTAACTATAAACTATTACCAAACAAAGACGAAGATGAAGATGAAGAAGAAACTAGTCAAGGAATATTTACCCATCTTTTAAACAGTAAAAATGTGTTACCTGAATAAGAATTAAGAGAAACTGTCCACCGTACTGTTAGTCCTATTAAGACCACAATTGTCATCAAGTGCCATTTCTCCATAATTTTTCTTCAAATCTAGGGAGGGGAAAAAACAGGACCAGTGCCAGAATACTTTTAACACGCAGTCAGTAGCACTTCTTTTCTTCATCAGAGAAATGTTATCAATTCCCTGGAATTAGGAGTTTGAGAGAATTTTAAGTGATGCTTCCTTTCCAGTTAAATATTGATCTTTATGTCTATGAAGTAGCCTAGAAGAAAAAAAGAGAGAGAGAGAGAGAGAGAGAGAGAGAGAGACCAAGATTTAGCTGAGCATAGTCTAACAAAAAATCCATTAAACCAAGTAGAAACACACAGAATTGGAGGTGGGGGCAAGGAGGAAAGTGGGTAGTTTTAAAGTTCCTTATTTCCTAGTCTTCTAGTTGGGAAATACACCTCAAAAGGTAGCTCTCCCTGTTAAATGGGACTTAATAAATCTAAAGATATGGTAAAGATCTGTCCTTATGAGGGAATATTTCTGAGTGAAGAAAAACAAGAGAGTGGAAGAGTTAATTCCATCTAAAGCATGTTTATCTACAGGTAAAAATAAGACTACAAAAGTAAATTTAGGGATGTTTTATTTTTGGTACAGAGAGAGAGAGAAATTTTATCTTTCTACTTAGTTTGAGAAAATGTTCCACTAAAGTAATTCATGTAGTTTGATTTTTACTTCTTTTCTTCCAAACTATACATTCACTAACCACACCATTTTTCTACCTTAAAGAATGAACCTTTACAAGAATAAATAATAACCCCAACTCTTAAAAGAAAATACAAAAGCAGTAAAATGCAATTAACCATTTCCATGGTTTTTTTTTTTTCCCCTTCAGTTTTCTCCTTGGGTTGGATGGTTTAAAAGTAAAAAAAGCTTTGAAAAATCATGGGCCATTTTAACCACAGGATATACTTTAAATATAACCAGAAAAATACAATAAGTCAACTGAAAAAACTAGGGGAAAATTGGCACATTCCACCCACGGGGGGGGGGGGGGGGGAATTAAGAATGTAATAAAACATTAGTTTTATTTATTTTTTTATTAAGTTTTTTATTTTAATTCCAGTGGACTTAATATACAGTGTTATATCAGTTTCAGATATACAATATAGTGACAAAAGTTATTCTCTTATTTAAATATAGCAAAGTCAACCCTAGAACTAATGAAGTCTAGCTCAATCAGGAAGAATGACTCAAAGCGGTAAATAAGGCTATGGAAACATATTATTCAAATTTGGATTATATAAATTTCCTTTCTCTTTCCTCCCTCCTACTGCATTCATTTTTAATTGTTTTACTGTTCACTAGAACTTCTATCACAGAAGCAAAGCAAGCAGAAAAATTAAAATTCAATCACTTTCCAGTGTTGACTCTGCATTTCACACAAGTTATAGGCCATTATAAACTATTCAAAAAAATTTTAAGTTTATTTATTTATTTTGAGAGGTAGGAGAGAGGCAGAGAGGGAAAGAGAGAATCCTAAGCAGGCACTGCACTGTCAGCTGAGAGCGCACCGTGGGGCTTGAATCCATGAACCATGAGATCATGACCCAAGCCAAAACCAAGAAACGGATGGTTAATTGACTAAGCCACTCAGATGCCCCAAAATTCTTTTTTAGACCAACACAAAAAGCCCTTTTTATCAATACGCTGCACTATACATTCCAGAACTGCAATACAACAATTTACTTTACCAAGATATCATGTTTAAAATTGATTTTACAAATGTTAATTCCTCAATTTAAAACTACAGCTTTACTGGGGTGCCTGGGTGGCTCAGTTGGGTAAGCATCCCACTCTTGATTTTGGCTCAGGTCATGATCTCATGGTTTGTGAGTTCTGAATCCCATATCAGGCTCCATGCAGACAGCACGAGCCTGCTTGGAATTCTCTCTCTCCCTCTCTTTGCACTGCGCCCACTCCTTCACTCGTATTCTATCTCTCTGGCTTGCTCTCTCTCAAAAATAAATAAGTAAACTTAAAAATTGGGGCGCCTGGGTGGCTCAGTCGGTTAAGCGTCTGACTTCGGCTCAGGTCATGATCTCAGTTTGTGAGTTCAAGCCCCGCATCAGGCTCTGTGCTGCAGGCTCAGAGTCTGGAGCCTGCTTAGGATTCTGTGTCTTCCTCTCTCTCTGCTCCTCTCCCGCTCACCCTCTGTCTCTCTCTCTCTCAAAAAAATACATAAACATTTTTAAAAAATAAAAAATAAATAAAAATAAATAAAAATATAGCTTAACTAATACTGCATCTAGGAAATTTAAATCACTAGTATGACCAAGTTAAGTCAATTATCCACAATTCCAGAAAATCCTATGTAAGAACTGCCCCAGGAACCTTAAGTAACAAAAAATAAGACTGCCAATAACACTAAATAATCTTAATGAACTTAAAAAGAATATAATGCTTAACTAATATGATGCTCATCAAGTCTGCCAAGAGCAGAGTGGTGGAAGGGAGAACTGATGGATGAAAGAATCACATCCAAGAAAATGTGAACATCTATGATGGACTAACTCTAACTCCAAAGATCATGACAGGAATAAATTCAAATAAATTCAAAGCCCTGAACTTAAAGGTGAAAAAACAAATGTACAAAAATCAACTGCTTGAGTACTAAAAGGGAGACAACAAGTAACAGGTGATAACTGTCAGTTTTGTAGGGACCCAGAATCAGTGTTACAGGTATCTTGATTTCAAAGTAAAAAATTCAAAAACAAATAAAAATAAAAAATGAAAGTAAAAAATTTAACTAGTTTAAATTTACTTATTGTTTTTAGTAATCTCTACACCCGATGTGAGGCTCGAATTCACAACCCTGAAATCAAGAGTCACATGCTCTTCCAACTGAGCCAGGCAGCCCATAAGTAGTTTAAGTAAAAATAAATAAATAAAGTGTGTGTGTGTGTGTGTGTGTGTGTGTGTGTGTGTGTTAGGAAAGCTTTTCTAAAGATTAAAGCTGTTCAAAAATGCAATGATTTGCTTCTTAAAAAGGGAGTTCCTCTTTAACAGGTTCTAACAGAAGCTGAACAACTACTTGAAAGAATATTTTTAGAGTGTAGATGACTAATTTCTAAAGTGTATACTAAACCCGATTTTGGAAACATATTATGTGTCTGAATTAATATAAATCCTGACAATACAAAAGATTTGGTCTCCCAACAAACATGTTAATGTTTCCCCTAGTTCCCAACAGTTACCCAGTTTTGTGGGGTTTCTTTGATGAATAAAATGGACAGGACTTCCGATCCTTCACAAATGGCTCATGCTAAAACTAAAGGGCATCAAAAACATCTTTTCCGCACATGTTTTTACACTTAGAACAAAATGTAAATACTCCAGACATAAGACCCTCTATCATCTGACCCCTGCCTGCCTCTCAGATTTCATCTCCTCCCACTTTCCTACAAGGTCTTCCCTCTCTTCCTAAAACCTGTCAGTTTCATTTATTACCCTCTGTTCCTCTCCGCTGCGTGGAATGCTTTTACCCAGCTCACTGGCTAACCTTTTGTCATTCATATTGTGTCTCAAGTCATCCCCTGGGAAAGCTCATCCTTGACCACCTTACTAAAGTTTCCACCTCTTAACTGTTTGTACAATTACCTTCTTTAATTTTCTTCCTAATTCTTTTCACTATCAGAAATTGTATTCTTAACACAACATAGAATAATCTCACAAACATAATGGGTAAAAAATGCTAGATATTAGGGACACCAGTCTGGCTCAGCTGGTGGAGTTTGTGACTCTTGATCTCGGAATTGTGAGTTCAAGCCCACACTTGGTGTAAAGATTACTTAAAAATAAAATCTTTAAAAAAAAAAGCTCCATACTAAAGAGTACATATAATATGGTTCCATTTATGAAAGGCTCATAACAAAACTAATCTATGGTATTAGAAATCATTAAAGAGGTTACCTTTACAGAGAAAAGAGAGGATGGTGATTGGGAGAGGTCTTCCAGGGAGGTCTTCTCAGAAGAAGCTGTGACTGTTCTGCTTCTTGATCCGAGTGGTGGCTAAAAGATGCATTTTCTTTACCATAATCAGCAAGTTACAACTTAGGATTGGTGTAGAGTATTTTATGGTACATATGTTACATTCCAGTAAAAAAAAAAACATAAAAGGAAATTACATTTATTTGACAACCAGAACATAAGCTCCCTGCAAGCAAAGATCCTCTTTTCTTAGCTGTTGGCTCTGTTCCCTGCACTTAGAACAATGTTGGCAAAAAGCAAGTACTCATAAAACATTTGCTGAATGGAGATCTTCCTGTGTATGAAGAGGGGAGGTACCACTTTTACTGAGTCCCTTGTGCCTAAAAACATTATGACACTTTTAACGGATCTCTTCTCCTTTACAGTAAAAAGGGCTCTGCAAAGCAAAGTACAGTTAACTGTTTAACCCATCCATACGTCAAGAAGTTTTCACGCAGGTGGCAGAGAAGTGTCCGTCCTACTTTCCTCAGAGTACATTTCGACCAAAAACAAAAACAAGCAAAAACCTCAGTCGTTCACACCCCAGGGCCGACTTTGTTCCTTTTTTCTGAAAGGTCCTTCCCCCAACGTGGACACAACACCTAGAGTGTGAGCCTATCCCAGAGGAGCACGTCTGGCGAAAGGGACCGTCCTAACGTTTCTCCTCCCTTTCTCCAGCGGTCCAGACCCTCAAGACCGCAGGAACAAGGGCGCCGAGGCCGCTGCAATCAAGGGGTCCCACCACCATCCCCACGTCCAGTCACCCGACTTCCAAGCGAGACTGCAGGTTGAGGTAGGGAGGCCTCGCCAGCCTCCCCTCTGAGTGGGGCTGGACCGGGAGCCAGGCTGGGGATCCGGGCTGCTAGCAGCCGACCGGATCGCAGCGCTTCGCGAGTCCCCCGCCCCTCCCCACATTGACCCAGCAGCCCAGACACCCTAGGGTCCCGGCCTCTTACCCCGCAGCCCGTAGAGCATTAGGATTCGCGCCCGCAGCTATCCCAAGGAGGCGCCTGCGCGCTCGCACCCACGGCAGAGCGCCTCTCCGGTCTTCCGCCTCCGGGAACGCGCGCGCCGGGCGCGGGGGCGAGCCCGTCGAGCGTGAGGGGAGGGGCGGGGAAAAGGCGCGGAGAGGAGGTGGCCGGCTTAGGAGGCGGGGCACCGGATGGCGGAACCTGAGAGGCCTCCCGGCCCGGGTTAGGCTTAGGGCAGGTGGAAAGCCCCTTGCTTTTCTTTCCCGGGCTGGTGGCCAAGGCCCGAGCGGCTGCTTAGTCCACAGATTCCTGTCAGGGGCGCGTCTTGGCTCCCTCCACGGAGTGAAGAGCCCTTGGCTAGTCCTCACCACCGGGCAGTGGGTCTTTCTCTGTGCCTGTGCCCTCAAGGAGTCAGAAAGCCAACCTGCTTCACTTTCAAGCTACATGCCCCTGATGAAGAATGTATTAAGCTGGTAGGTTACTCCGTGTAAGAAACATTAAACGTCTACCTATTTTCGAGAGCCTGTGGGCTATACAAAGAAACAGCGCTGCCCTCAGGTAGCCACTACACCTTCCCCATCAGGTAGCTTGGATCACTTATCCCCAAACTTGCCCAAAATAACTACATCCCCTCCTCTGTTTAGAGAATGCACTCATTCCTCACTGCTGAATCCTGCCATTCTATATAAGCCATAAGTAACAGCAAATATTTAACTATGGCTTTCTATTCAGTGGGTCTGCACAGCTCTCTGGATCTACTTTCTTCACCTGTGAAATGAGTCAGAGGGTCCAGGTAAACTTCGAACTCTAAAACTTTATTCAATATTTAAAAGACTGTCAATACTAGAAACATGGAGAAATGTGGCCAAGTCCCTGCCCTCAAGAGACTTCTCATTGGCAAGACATTTTTATGCATAAAAGGATAGAAAGCAATAGAAGGGAGCACACGCTAAATGTCAGATTATTGGGGCGCCTGGGTGGCTCAGTCGGTTAAGCGTCCGACTTCTGCTCAGGTCACGATCTCGCGGTACGTGGGTTCGAGCCCCGCTTCGGGCTCTGGGCTGACGGCTCAGAGCCTGGAGCCTGCTTCCGATTCTGTGTCTCCCTCTCTCTCTGCCCCTCCCCCGTTCATGCTCTCTCTGTCTCAAAAATAAATAAAAAAATTAAAAAATGTCAGATTATTAATATATGCATTAAGTACTATAGGAGTTCAGAGAAGAGGATTCACTGTAAATTACAAACTGTCAGGAAATGCTTTCCCTGGACAGTCAGCTGAGCTTTGAAGGAAAGTCTGGAGGATAGGAGTAGGACTCCAGGCAAAGGAAATGGCTCAAGCCAAAGTTGTAGCAGCTGAAAAGTGCAGAACATTTCCTCTAGTTTAGGTGGTGGGTGATGAAGCTGGAAAGGGATAACTGTGGAGAGCCTTGAATACCAGGCTGTGGTGTTTGGAATTTATTCAATGATCAGTAAGGGGCCATTAAATGACCTTTAGCAGGGAGTCAAGTGTACACTACAGTGTTAGTGAAAATTTAAAGTGATAATGGATAAGATGAATCAGAGGAAGAGGTAGAAATCATTATAGTAGCCTATGCACGATTAGACAAGGGCCTGGACTGAGATGGTAATAGTGGACTTGGAAAAGAGATCAATGCAAGAGGAAGAATGTACAGATCCTCGTAACACAGTAGACATGTAGAAGAAGCGAAACAAAGGAGAGGGTAAAATCAAGGATGGCTCCCCAAGGTTTCAAGTCTGAATTACTAGAAAATCTGAAAGATCTGGGGAAGTCTAGGGAGAAGCTGACTTGGAGGAAAAGGTGTTGCATTGTGAGTTTGAGGTGACAACCAGACAAAGTAGTAATCTTCAGGTACCAGTTATGAATCAGAGCCTAGACAAACAATTGGGGTTGAAGGTAGAGATATGAAAGTCTCTCATTTGAAGAATGAGAGAGACAAGACAGTACAGTGGGAAAATAGACAACCATACTTCAGTAAACATATATTTAAGGCCAAGAAGAAAAAGACAAACTGATGAAAGATATTACATCATTACAAGCATAGGGGGAAATCCAGTACCTTGCAAGATCATAAGTAGTAAGCATCTTGTGGATAAGAACCATGTTTGACAAACTAAAAATCATGTTTTATTGAATCTAATTAGCTCCATCAATTATAAGAAGCACCATTTTTTTTAATTTGTTTATTTTTGAGAGAAAGAGAGCATAGTGGGGGAGGGGCAGAGAGAGAGGGGGACAGAGGATGTGAAGCAAGTTCTGAGCTGACAGCAGCGAGCCCTATGCAGAGGTCTAACTCACAAACAAGATCATAACCTGAGCCAAAGCCTGACACTCAACCGACTAAGTCACCCAGGTGCCCCAGAAGCACCATTATTTTATGTTCAACTAAGAAATAAGGTTACCATTTAAACTAGTTATGACTATAAAACACGATTGCAGAAATATTAATATGTGAGAAACATACATCTCCAAATGATGAAATTGGTATAAGCCTCTCCTTACTGCCTAGCTTCTGGCACAGCATTAATAGCAAACACAGCCAGCGGGCACCTGGATGGCTCAGTTGGTTTAAGTGTTCGACTCTTTTTTTTTTTTTTAATGTTTATTTATTTTTGAGAGACAGAGACAGAGCATGAGTGGGGGAGGGGGAGAGAGCGAGGGAGACACAGAATCTGAAGCAGGCTCCAGGCTCTGAGCTGTCAGCACAGAACCCCATGTCGGGGCTCTAACTCATGAACCCAGAGATCATGACCTGAGCCCCAAGTGTCTGACTCTTGATTTTGGCTAAGGTCATGATCACGGTTAGTAAGTTCTAGACCCACACTGGGCTCCACACTGACAATGCAGAACCTGCTTGGGATTCTTTCTTAATCTCTCTCTCTCTCTCTCTCTCTCTCTCTCTCTCTCTTCCTCTGCCCCTCCTGTGCACTGTCTCCCACTCCCTCTCAAAGTAAGTAAAATAGGGATGAGTGGGTGGCTCAGCCGGTTAAGCATCCAACTCCAGCTCAGTCATGACCTAACAGCCGATGGGTTTGAGCCCCATGTCAGGCTCTGTGCTGACAGTTCAGAGCCTGGAACCTGCTTTGGATTCTGTGACTCCCTGTCTCTCTACCCCTCCCCCACGCATGCTCGGTCTGTCTCTCAAAATATAAATAAAGAAATGTTAAAAATTAAAAAAAAAAAAAAGTAGGGGCACCTAGGTAGCTCAGTCGGTTGAGCGACTGACATTGCTCAGGTCATGATCTCACGGTTTGTGAGTTCGAGCCCTGCGTCGGGCTCTGTGCTGACAGCTCAGAGCCTGGAGCCTGCTTCTGATTCTGTGTCTCCCTCTCTCTCTGCCCCTCCCCCACTCATACTCTGTCTCTCTGTCTCCAAAATAAACATAAAAATTTTTTTTTAAATAAAAAAAATAAGTAAAGTTAAAAACAAGCACACAGCTGGTACTTAAAATGTTCATTGAATAAACAGTAGAAGGGACATCTAAGCCTCTATTTCATGGCTGAACTTCCTCCCCACTGCATCTACATCCTACTCCTGCTCTTTGCCTCTAGTAGATACTATCATCTCTGAAAGCCCAGTACCTGTACATAACAGATGCTCAGTAAATGCATTTTGAATGAGGTCATCAGGGTAACCCCTAATGCAATCTGACTGGTATCCTTGTAAGAAAAGGAAATTTGGTCACACATGTGCCCATACACAGGAGAGACCTGTGAAGACACAGGGAGAAGATGGCCATCTACATCCAAAGAAAGAGGTCTCAAAAAAACCAACCCTCCTGACACCTTTATCTTGGACTTCTGGCCTCCAGAAGGGTGAGAAAATAATTTTTGTCTTTTAAACCATCCAGTCTGTGGTATTCTGTATGGCAGCCCTAATAAACGGATACATACCTTATACTGTCGATACTCAATGCACTAGGCAAACTTCTTCACATAAATCATTCTTTTGTGGTAGTTGGTAGTTCCTTTTCTAGATTACTTCCACCCACGAAGAAAACAAGCACTTTTCTGTCTTGAGTCTAGGGCTTCCCTGAGTCCCACTGAAAATCATTCACCTGATCATAGCTGCTCTTTGAAATAGGTTCCTCTTTCCTGCCTGTACATCTTCCTAATTTGACCCTTGTATGTCATTTTCCATTATTCTGCCATCTCCAAAATAGTAGCCTCTTTTATATACTAAAAATCTTTCATATCCAATTCACTTGATCCATACAGTAACTCTGAGAGAATAGTAGAACAGGTATTATTATCCCTTTCTGACATACAAGAAAACTTGAGAGCAACATTTCCCAAAGTATGTTTCATAGAACTCTCATTCAGTGAAATAAGTGTTGTCAAAAAAAAAAAAAAAAAAAAAAAAAGGTATGAAGACTGTCTCTTGATGCTGAAATAAATAAGTTTGAAAACAGTGGGTTATACTAATCTAAAAAGGATTCCTTACTTCAGGTCTTTTCAGAGTCTTTTATGTGTTATGTACATCATGATTCTCCAAGAGAATATGGAATTTTCAGACTTATTTGACCATGGAATCCTATCCCCACACCCCACCCCACCTCCCACTTCCCATCTTACAGGGTGGTCCATGAAACACAGTTGGAAATGCTGGTTTGAGACATTGTATAATTTCTATAAGAGATACAGCAAATAAATGTCAGAACCATGATTGAACCATAAGAGGTATCTGGGGAGCTCAGTCGGTTGAGCATCTGACTCTTGGTTTCAGCTCAGGTCATAATCTCCTGGTTTGTGAGTTCGAGCCCCACGTCAGGCTCTGCAATGATGGTGTGAAGCCTGCTTGGGATTCTTTGTCTCCCTCTCTCTCTGCCCCTCCCTTGCTTGAGCTTGTCCTCTCTCTCTCTCTCTCTCTCTCTCTCTCTCTCTCGATCTCAAAAATAAATATATAAATGTTTTTAAAAAATAAACATGGGGGCGCCTGGGTGGCTCAGTTGGTTACACGTCAGACTTCGGCTCAGGTCATGATCTTCACAGTTCATGAGTTTAAGCCCTGCATTAGGGTCTTTGCTGACAGCTCAGAACCTGGAACCTGCTCCAGATTGTGTGTGTGTCTCTCTCTGCTCCTCCCCTACTCGCACTCTCTCTTAAAAATAAATAAACATTAGGGGCGCCTGGGTGGCTCAGTCGGTTAAGCGGCGGACTTCGGCTCAGGTCATGATCTCATGGTCTGTGAGTTCGAGCCCCGCGTCAGGCTCTGTGCTGACAGCTCAGAGCCTGGAGCCTGTTTCAGATTCTGTGTCTCCGTCTCTCTCTGCCCCTCCCCTGTTCACGCTCTGTCTCTCTCTGTCTCAAAAATAAATAAACGTTAAAAATAAATAAATAAATAAATAAACATTAAAAAAAGTATAATAAAATAAACATGGGTCTTAGTTATTTTGATTCCTTTTCAGTTCTATATAAAACAAGCTCAGGAGTACAGAGATTGCACACAAAAAAATGCCAAAATATCGACATGAAGACTATCCTTATTAAGACTGTGAACTTTGAAAGTTAATTACAGAACAAAACTAAATGGAAAAAAGAAATCCCTAAAAACCAGAATTAAAATGAAACAAAAAAATTGAAATCTGTATCCAGTTGGTAGCTGAACTACACAGAAAATAACTCTTCCAAGTGAATTTAAAACTTGGTAATTTGATAGTAAACTCTTGACTGCAGTATACCCTAAGGAAAAAGATCTGTTTAAAAAAATAAAATAAGGGCACCTGGGTGGCTCAGTTGGTTAAGCATCTGACTTCAACCCAGGTCATGATCTCATAGTTCATGAGTTCGAGCCTCGCATCAGGCTCTGCACTGACTGTGCAGAACCTGCTTGGGATTCTCTCTCTCTCTCCCTCTCTCTCTGCCCCTGCCATGCTCTCTCACTCTCTCTTTCTCTCTCTCTCAAAAATAAATAATTTTTTAAAAAATAAATAAAAATAAAATAAAATAATGGTTATTAGTAATTATGTTGTTGGTGTTAAGATTAGTGTTCTCCTCTACTGTATGTATGGGATACAGAAAATGAAGAGTTATGTGATATTCAAATTTTATCATGCTGGTGTTTTGATATCAGGATTCTTAATGTGAAAAATGAGTTAAAGGTGTAAGATGGAAGGGGGTAAAGGATGAAGACAGGAAAAGAGGGAGAGAGGGAGGAAATAAAAAGAAAACATATCACCTAGCTTTTTTTGCTGAAAGGACATAAAAACCAACTCAGTAATAATGAGCATCCTTAGCACAAAGACTGTCTTAAAATACTTATGGCCCTATTAAAAGGAACGAGGGATTCTTGGAAAAATAGCCTGGAAAAGAAATATACAAAAATAGATCTGGAACATTTTGTTATAGTAGATATCAAGGAAACTATTAAAAACTACTAGGGTTGGGGCACCTGGATGGCTTAGTCTGTTAAGCAACCAATTTGGCTCAGGTCATGATTTCATGGTCCATGAGTTCGAGCCCCACATCGGGCTGTCTGCTGTCAGTGCAGAGCCTGATTGTGTTCCTCTGTCTCCCTCTCTCCTTGCCCCTCCCCCATGCTCGCTCTCTCTCTCTCTCTCTCTCTCTCTCTTTCTCTCTCTCTCTCTCTGTCAAAAATAAACATTTAAAAAAATCAAAAATAAAACTACTAGGGTCAATGTCAGAAAGTCTCAGGAGCCAAACTGAAGAGACTCTGGCTAGCCATATATGGGACACATTGATCATCACGAAGCATAGTAAGTACAATGAATTGAAACACATCAAATTTGAATTATCTGTGGAATTGTCCCATTCTCCATGAGCTCATAATGCTATAAATAAAAATTCATCAATGAAGGAAGCTAGTAAACCATTTATTATTTTGAAAGCTGGTAAATGAAAAAAAAGAATCAGGGGCACCTGGGTGGCTCAGCCCAAGCATCCAACTTGGGCTCAGGTCATGGTCTCAGGGTTGGTGAATTTGAGCCCCACATCAGGCTCTGTGCTGACAGCTCTGAGCCTGGAGCCTGCTTTCAGATTCTGTGTGTTGCTCTCTCTCTACCCCTCCCCCACTCACTGTTTTTCTCTCTCTCTCTCTGTCAAGAATAAACATTAAGAAAATTAAAAAAAAAGAATCAGTTATTCTGCCTTTGTTCTACAAATTATTCCACTGGATAGCCAAATAGTTTTTACACACACACACACACACACACCACACACATGAATCACCTTGGTTTCAAACTACCAAACAGCCTTATAGATGAGACTAATAGCTTTTGGGACTTCAGAAACCTACCTGGGGCACCTGGGGGGCTCAGTTAAGTGTCCGACCTCGGCTCAGGTCATGATCTCCACATCATGCTCCACATCAGGCTCCAAGCTCACAGCTTAGAGCCTGGAGCCTGCTTTGGATTCTGTGTCTCCCTCTCTCTCTGCTCCTCCCCTGCTTGCACTCTGTCTCTGTCTCTCTCTCAAAAATAAATAAACATTAAAAAAAAAAAAAAACTTAAAAAAAACCAAGAAACTTACCTTACATTTGAATGGAACCAAAGTGAAATCAACCTAAACTGCGTCCTTATCTACTGTGAATGGAGTGATTTAAATGTCTTTATTGCTTAAATGAAGCTAATGAAGTTAACTTATAATTACTTATGGATGTACTCATTTACTCAACAAATATATTTTTTTAAGTTTCTTTTTATTTTAAGTATAAACTACCCCCCCCCAACATGGGGCTTGAACTCATGACCCCAAGATCAAGAGTCACATGCTCAGACTGAACCAGCCAGACACCCCTCAACCAATATTTACTGAATAAATAGCCTGCCCTTAATAATAATAAATAACATATATACATATAATAATAAATAATAATAAATAGCTTGCCCTACAAACTTAAGAAGTTTGTAGACCAGTATTATATAAATAGTGCAGGAGATATAAGTCATTGTTATTTTTACTGTCAATTTCAGAAGCCACTTGGAATTATTCTCTTACAAATACAGATTTTTCAAGTGTATATACATAATCACACAAATAAAAATAATTTTGTTGATATGGACCATAAAAGAAATAATGCATGTTCCAACCACATAGTTCAAACATTGTTATTGTAACAGAATCTAGGAACAATTCTAGGGAGTTCATATTTTTATATATTTATATTGAGATATAAATAAAACAGAAGAAATATAAATCTAAAGGTCCACAGATATAGTTTGGTGCAGAAGTCTAAGTTCATTAAAATCATAAGATTTTAAAACCCTGTTTTTAAAAGTTATTAAAATGGAGAATGGTGCTTACATCTTTACAGATAAAAAGAGTTCTTTAATGTGGCAATGTAATGTATTCGTTGGTTCATGGTCCCCAAATCTCCAAGGAGTGTCACAAATCTACATCTCTCTCAGCCCAGGATTTTGAATTTAAATTTAAATATATGATATACACTATAACTTAACTCAACATATTTTGGAGAATTATAAACATCTATAATTTCCAATAATGAGTAACACTGTTGGGTCAGTGTTTAACTAGATTTGTAAAGCCAATGTGATAACACAAATGCTACTTTATTATTTTATCTCCAGTGTCTTTCACAACTGAGTGGATTGTCACACTCTATTATGTGACACACAGATCCATTGGCTAGAGCTATCATGGTACTTATCTAAACAGTCTTTGAAAATGAAAATTTGGGCTAAATATAAAGAAGGCAACCTGCCAGTAAGAACTATTCAAACCAAAAAGTCTCCCCGAGGGAAATGGTAAGAACTCCATTTTAAAATCAAATAAATCAAGATGGTAGGAGGTTCCAACTTGTAAATTTTACAATAAATACATCAAGATTTAAAGTCAGATTTTTAAATAAATTTTTATTTATAGTAAAGTCATACCAGAGACACAGAGTAAGTCACAAATAAAGCCTTTTCTTCCTACTCGATTTTTTTTTGCTTTGACTCACCAATTTTTTAAAAAGATTGCCAAACTAAAAAAGAGCACTGAGGAGAGGGGCAGGACACAAAATATGTAAGGTGTGATTTTTTTATCACCGTTTTGTTTTACAGTGGGTTTGGGGGTTGGTTTTAATGAGGAGGGAGATAGCGGATATTGTCAATAGCAGCACTCTGCCCCTGAGAACATGGATTTAAAAATCTAAATGAGATACCACATGTGCCCAATAATAGTAGCTACTACATATCACCTGAATGATTCTCATAAAATAAAGGAAAGAACCTAGGTGCTTTGATGGTGTGAAGGAAACTAATCCTTCCTGGATATGCAGTGAAGACAGGTTTGGAAAAAACTCTATAAAAAGTTATTTTCTATAATTGATGGAGTTAGTTTTCTGGAATAAGAGCTGAACTGAACAGAACTAAACTGTTGTTGAATCCACAGTAGTCCATTAAGCAGGAGAAATAACCTCTAGGTGCCCTTTCTCCTCCAGGGTTTCTTTCAAGATCTGGAGAAGGGAGCTAGGAGGAGGAAAACATCTTCTCCCTTAAATTATGGCACCCAAATTTGCAATACCCAAGAATGCAATACCCAAGAAAAAATTTAAAACAACAAAAAAAGTTTTTTCTAAAGCCCCAACCCAAAACTGTAGTCGAGTATCATTGTGTTTACACTCCAAATACAGGAGCTTTTATTCTTTATAATTGTTCTTGGGAACGATTGGAACTATTGCATTACCCTAGGTATACATTTGGGTTGATTAGGAGGGTGGGGCCAGAGAATACTAAATCCTATTCAAATAAAGGAGAGGGGCTAGAGGAGAAAAGTGTGAACATTCTCCAAAATAGACCCCAGTGAAATGCAATTACAATTTATCACATACCCTGCATCTTCCTCTCCAAAGAATTCTGCAGAACATCGTAGTTTAAAAGAAATGCACCAAAGCCGGTACCTAGTCACATTAAGCCCTAATTTGACTCTTTAGTTTGTTATCTGCTGGAAGCTTTCTGTCTGTGTATACTCCTCTTTCCAAATGAATTTTCCCTAAAGGCATCAAGGAAGTGAAAAACGTTTTTCTAGAGGTTCCTTTTCTAATTTTTGCCTCTTTTGTAAAATACTCAGTTTCTTTAAGCCATTTCCTTTAAATGTGAAATTTCATTACATTCTGGGTTGCTTTTTTTCTGGTCCTTCCTTGGTGTTACTGATTTGATTGAAATCCCCAAGTTGAGACTATATTGGGTCCTGAGATCTAAGACATCAGATCAAATTTTGGAAAACCTTGTGTCCTTAATAATGTTTTCTACTTTCTCAGCACGCTTATCTTACATTGAATTAATAAAGTTTTGGTAGTTGTTTAAATAGATTAAATGTCACACTTTAAATAGAAAGAGAAGGCTCTACCTAACTGACCTATTTTTCATCTGTGATTTAGAAAAAGGCGAGATTAGCATGGATATTGCATTTTCAAGGACCTCGCCACTATTAAATAGACTGTTAAGTGCATTTTATGGCTGAAGAGTCTGTTCCCAGTTCAGTCTACAAGATGTGTTAAGTTCATCTCTACCTGCTACATTGAACATTCACTGACTAAAATACTTTCTGTGGATGTAATACCTATGCTCTGTATCTTTTAAGTACATAACTCTAAATATTTTAGGACTAGTAAAATGTAACTTGATAAAAGTCCCAAGAATATGTGTTGTCCCTCAAGTAAAATACAATGCTCATATTTATCCAATGATATATCCTGTGCTTCATTAGCACCTGCTTATCATAAGGTGACCAGATGTTGAAAAATAACATAGGTGCCCATAAAATGGGATTAAAAGTCTTGTTTAAACCAAAAAAAGCAACAATAGCTGGTTAAAACTCCATCCTCACATCAACTCAACTTGTTCTCAGGGTTTCCAGGCTCTGAAAGGAGTGGTTTATGGGCTTATATTCTAATGAACAGAATAGATATTTTACCATTCATTCTCACAATATGGACCAACTTCAGCATTTTCTTGTTGTTTAGGCAACCTCTGACTCACTGCTCACCTGTTTATTTAGATGATTTTTTTAAATGTTCATTTATTTTTGAGAGAGAGAGAGAGAGCATGAGCAGGGGAGGGGCAGGGAGGGAGGGAAAGAGAGAGAATCTATGCTGTCAGAGCAGAGGTGGACATGGGGCTCGAACTCACTAAACCAGGAGATCATGACCTGAGCCGAAATCAAGAGTCAGACACTTAACTGACTGAGCCACTGAGGCACCCCTATTTAGGTGATTTTTGAACATAAAAGAAAATGTCAATGAATGAACATGAAATAAAATCTTTAATTTAAAAATTAAAGGTATATAAATTAAGAAATTATCTCCCTGTATCTCTCTCTCTTCATCAGAGTTTATAATCTATTGTACTGTGTTAGCAAACCCAAAAAGAAGTAAGTGTAAAAGGTAATTGTGTTAGAATGGCTACTTATGTGTTTTTGCTTACTTGGCAAGAACAGAACTTTGATTTTAATTGTTTGGTAGAGTCCAACTAATCCATATATCCATGCATAGTGGTAATTAAAGGGATTCTTCAATTTAAAACTTTATGTACCAAAAAGACCCCCTTTACAGGAAAAAGACTATCTGTCCTGAGGGTTCCCAATAACCCAGACACATATCCTAAGCATTTAAGCCATTTAAATTCCCCAACTTTAACTTTCTGTGAAGAAATCCTGCTAAATACTTCTAATATAGAAGAAGTCTCTTCTGATTCTTCTTCCTTTCTGCCACAAATAATGATAGACTGCCCAGCTGGCATGGCTGTAATCGTTCTTCTATACTTTCATTCCACTTTGCTAGTACCTCCCTCATAGCATTTAATTCATTTCTCCTTGTACTGTTATATATAGGTTTTGCCTGCAACTAGCTGTTAAGCTTCTTAGGAAAGTGGAATGCCTTATTGTTTTCTATACTCTTTACAATTTTCAGCACAATACTTTGGACTTGTGAGGTCACAGTAAACATTTGCTGGCTTAACTTAAATATTAATTAACCAACCAATTAATAATAAATATTATATTAATTAAAGACTAAGCAGAACTGTTAAAGACTAAGCAGACTAAGCACTCCAAAATTCCTAGTAGGACCAACAAAATAATAGGAATATACTTAATAGTATATTTCATTTAAAAAATAGCCCAAAATAAAAAATCATCTAGATCCATTTGAATATTTTATTTTTTATTTTTTTTCAACGTTTTTTATTTATTTTTGGGACAGAGAGAGACAGAGCATGAACGGGGGAGGGGCAGAGAGAGAGGGAGACACAGAATCGGAAACAGGCTCCAGGCTCCGAGCCATCAGCCCAGAGCCTGATGCGGGGCTCGAACTCACGGACCGCGAGATCGTGACCTGGCTGAAGTCGGACGCTTAACTGACTGCGCCACCCAGGTGCCCCATTTGAATATTTTATAAAGCAATTTTGACCAAGGTATTTATGACTTGGTAAACTATTTATTCCACAGATACTCCAAGGCTAAGTTTCTTAAAAGAAATAAAAACTAAGAAAAAGAAGCACTAAGACTAGACAACTTAGATAATTCAAATTCCCATTTTACTTTTCTCAGAATTGCTTGGATTGTTTCTTTAGTCTTTTCCTTCACTTGGATAAGACAAAACCTTTAACATTCTTAACTATAAGAGCAATAGGGCTACAAAGTTGTCAAGTTGTCTCTTCTTGTTTTCTTTAAGATTCTATTAAGTAATTCTATTAAGTGATCTCCGTACCCAACGTGGAGCTTGAACTCACAACCCTGAGATCAAGAGTCAGGCTCCACCGACTGAGCCAGACAGGTGCCCCTAAAGTTGTCAAGCTCCTGTTTTTTTTATTTTTTATTTTTTTTATTTTAGAGAGAAAGAGAATACACAAGTAGGGGAGAGAGGCAGAGGGAGAAAGAGAGAGAGAGAGAGAGAGAGAGTGAGAATCTCAACCAGGCACCACACTCAGCATGGAGCCCAATGTGGGGGCCAATCCTATGACCCTGGGATTATGACCTGAGCCTAAACCAAGAGTTGGACACTCCACCCACTGAGCCACCCAGGCACCCTCAAAGGTGTCAAGTTCTCTTGATCAAAGATCACTAATAAGCTTTGTTGGCAAAAGGAAATCTTACTGTGGAATTAAGAGCACACCCAGAAGACCTGGTTCCAATCTTGATGTTATCACTGAGTTACTTTATCCAAAACACTTTACCTTTCTGACCTGTTTCCCTCCTATAAAATGAGAGGGTTTTATATTACATAATCTCCAAGGTGTCACCCAATTCTTAAAATCCTCTGAATTTATTACAAATAGCATTATTTAAGTAAACTTTTATTTGAAAACGGAATGTGGGAATGTGGTGAACTAAAAATAGCCACAAATTCTTTGCAGCTCCTACCAGTAAGAGGTGGAGTCTGCTTCTTCAGTCCACCAACCGGGGCTGGCCATGTGACTTCCTTTGACTAACGAAATGCAGCGCAAGTGTTGTGTGAGTTCCTCTGGGAGTCTGGGCCTCTAGAAGCCTTGCAGCTTCAGCTCCTGCTCTCTTTGAGGCATTGTGTCAAGAAGCGGAGGCTAACCTGATGGAGACAGATGTTTCTGAAGACAGCCAGAATTAGTTGCCAGACACGTAAGTGAGTTTGTCTTAAATCATCCAGCTCTCGTCCAGGCACCAGAGGGCTGCAACCACATGACCAAGAGAACACCAGGAGAACTGCCCAGCTGAGTCCAGCCCTAATTGCTGACCCTGAGAATTATAACCAAATAAAATAGCTGTTTAGCCACTATGTTTTGAGGTGATTTGTTATACAGCAGTAGATAACTGGCATAATACATCTGGTAAAAAAAAAAAATTGTTTTTCAGAACAAGCAAAAATATGTCGTCTATCCCCTCAAAGCCTCAGTCCCCATCTGCAGAGACAACAGGCATCACACTAGGGGCATAGTCTATCCACTGCTCTGAGTCTTGATTGATTCCTTTAATAGAATATATAATTTACTCTACATCAGCCATGTAAATGCCTGTAGAGCATTCCATTATATGGATATAGCATAAATTTTTTAAGCAGGTTTCTTCAAATGGTCATTTAGACTGTTTCTGCTTTTTTACTTATAAAGATTGATACAATGATCATCTTTGTATATATACATCTACAGATGCATGTGAATGTATCTATAGGAGGTGGGCACAGGGATCAAGAATGGTGTTCCCCCATTCACATATGTGGAGAGTCCACTCCAACAAACTTCTACCCAACAGCCAGAACTAGCAAGGGAATCCTATGGTCCAGTCAATGCTAATAGGGTGATCCCTACTGAAGGCAGCTTAGTTTGTGTTTAGCTTTTGTCTCCCTGCCAAAGTCACTCTTTGTTGTTCTCAGTGCTGTGTGTTCCTCTTGGTACACTAAAGCGGGCTTAGGAACTTTTACCAAAAGCTATAATTGTCATATCCTTTGCCCGGATATCTATGCTATGCCAAGGAGGCTACCCAAGGTCTCTAACTATGATCACCAATCTCATCATGGCCTCTCACTGAGAGAAGCCTCCCTCCTGACAAGAGAGTTACCAAACAGGTAAATGCTGAAACCATATACAAAACAAATGAGACTGGAAGTGAGATACCTTCTTACCCTCCCTTGCAGCTAGAATTGGCCATTGTGTCCAAGTTCTGATCCATGGTGTGTACAGAGGAAGTCAGCAGGTAGGGTGCTTGTGAAAGTTTTTCCTTTCCTGACAAAAGGGATAGATGCAGTATACTCTGCCCTTTTATC
Source organism: Panthera uncia (assembly GCF_023721935.1). NCBI lineage: Eukaryota > Metazoa > Chordata > Mammalia > Carnivora > Felidae > Panthera > Panthera uncia. The sequence continues at coordinate 53,710,930 of NW_026057585.1, forward strand.
TCCTACCCTTTCTTCCTGCATTAAATATGAAAGTAATACCTAGAGCTCTGACAGCCATCTTACAACCGTGAGTGATGTATTCATTTTTCTATTGCCTAATTACCACAAACTTAATGGCTTAAAAACAAATTCATGAGGCACCTGGGTGGCTCAGTCAGTTAAGCATCAACTCTTCATTTCAGCTCAGGTCATGATCTCACAGTTTCTGAGTTTGAGCCCAGGATCAGGCTCTGTACTGACAGCTCAGAGCCTGCTTGGGATTTTCTGTCTCCCTCTCTCTCTGCCCCCTCCCCACTTGCGTGTGTGTGCGTGTGTGCACACACACACTCTCTCTCTCTCAAAAATAAATAAATGAACATTTTTTAAAAACCATATTCATTATATTACAGTTCTGGAGGTCAAAACTTCTCCAGCTCTTAAAGCCAGCCTTCATTCTTGATTCATGAGTTCTTCCTCCATCTTCAAGACGATTAGCACAGTATCTTCAAATCTGTTCCTCAGACCTCTGCTTCCATCAACACATTTCTTTCTCTAACTCTAACTCTCCTGCCTCCCTCCCTCTTATAAGGATCTGTGATTACATTAGTCCCACCTGGGTAAACCAGGGTACCCTCCCCATCTCAAGATTCCTAACTAAATCAACAAAGCCCCTTTTGCAATAGAACTTAATATATCCATAGGTTCTAAGTACTCAGATATGGACATCTTCAAGGGGGCTTTATTCTTTCTACCAAAAGTAATAGGCATGATGACCCAAAGCTCAGGATGGTGAAACAGAAAGATGGGAAGAGCCCAGATGCTTGATGACATTATTGAACTGCAGTACCAGCAATGTCTTCATTGTTTACATCACCATTAGTCGTGTGTTCATTTCCTTGCAACTGAACACATTCTAACTGGTATATTCCTTTCACTGTGAAAGATTTAACATGTTGGATTAAATGAGATTGTGTTTGAGAAAGTGTTTTGTATGCTTTGGTCATACTGAATTCCCTGAAAGCACCATACTGTTTGTTGTCCCTTCTTATACTCTTTTTCCTTTCTATCCTCTGTGATGTGTACCAACCCTATATCACCCCGTTCACCTGGCTAACTCATACTCATCATTCTGATCTCTCCTTAGATGTCCCTGCCTACCCAGAAGTCTTCCCCCAACCTACTTCTGCTCACTGAAGCTCTCGCTAGGTATCCTGACCCTAGGCAGCCTGACCCTCTCCAATCATACTGTTTTCTTTCCTATTACAGGCTCCTCAAAGACAGAGACCTGTGCCTATCTTACTTGTGGCTGGATCTAGATGCTAAAGAATATCATGAGGTATCAGTTTCCCTTTACCCCTCAGGTCTGCTCTTCGTGGCTTTATTCCTCAGCAGATTCTTCCCAAATGGAACAAGATGGCCTCCAGTTGCTTTAGCCTTACCTTTTACCAACTTGGCAACCTAGATGGAAAGAGAGTCTCTCTCTCACGTTAGGTCCAGAAAAAGACCTGGCCTGACTCTCATTGTCCTAAATTGGGCCAGGGCTGGGCCACATACCAACTTGGGGAGCAGAGATATGGGGTCAGCCCCACCAGAACCACAAAAACTGAGAATGAGGGAGGGGAACTTTCACAAAGGGAAACTGAGGCTTTGCTACTAGAAAATGAGCAAATAGATGCTGGACAGGCAAAACCAACTGAAGACAACTAGGGAAGGTGATATGTATAATGTTCTTTTCTTGAGCACCTACTATGTTCCAGACACCAGGCCGAGTTATTTTTATTCATTCAAAAAATATTTACTGAGCACCTACTAAATGCTAGGCATGATAAGGAGAAAGATATTGTCCCTGTTCCCACAGTATTTAAAATTTGAAGGGAGTTTGCCAGTATTATCTCATTTAATCCTTTCAACAACCATGTGATGTGTGTGTTTTATTTATCCCTACCTAACAGATTAAAACATAAAATGACATGTAGCATAGAGTGCTTAAGTAACTTGTTCAAAGGTTCATGGTAGTGAGTGGCAGAGCTGGAATTTAAGGTTGATCTGACAGGTCTAGCCCTAATCTAATACACACCCTGCAAGTATGGATGAGAGATGAAGTGAGAGGCGACAGCATTGCCCTTAGTGGCCTACAGGGCCAGGGCTATCCCAGGGAATGCTGAGGACAAGACACTCTAATCAAGTTAAAATGAATATTAAGGGCAGGTAGTGAAATACATGCAAAAGAAGGAAGACAGACTCCTATAATTTGCAGAAATGAAGGGGAATTGGGGAACCAATTAATATTTTATTTCATTTTTAGCATTAAATGAGTCCTCATCTTCCCTCTTTGATCCTTTCCTCAGCCCCTACAATCATTAAGTTATAGGACACAAGAGCTGTAAGATGATTGATTGATTGATTGATTGATTTTAAGTTTATTAATTTTGGAGTGCCTGGGTGGCTCAGTCGGTTGAGCATCTGACTTCAGCTCAGAGTTCGTAGGTTCAAGCCCCGCATCGGACTCTGTGCTGACAGCTCAGAGCCTGGAACCTGCTTTAGATTCTGTGTCTCCATCTCTCTCTGCCCACCCCCCTCCCACCCCTGCTCACACTCCGTCTCTCTCAAAAATAAATAAACATTAAAAAAATTTTAAAAACTAAATAAAGTTTATTTATTTATGTATTTATTGAGAGAGAGAGAGAGAGAGAGAGAGAGAGAGAACAAGTGGGGGAGGCGTGGGGGGGGGAGGGGACAAAAGATCCAAAGGGGCTCTTTTGCTGACCGCAGAGAGCCCAATATGGGGCTTGAACTCACAAACCATGAGGTCATGACCTGAGCCAAAGTCAGATGCTTAACTGACTGAGCCACCCAGGCACCCCAGAAGATGATTTAGAGAGCATCTAGTTAAAACCTCTTCATAACCCAGATGGCAGCCAAGTTCTCCTTGCCTATTAAGACCTAGAAAAATTGACTCAAACTTCTGCTTCACCTCCAGTGCCTTTCCCAACATCTCTGGAAAGACCCAAGGACTTATTCTCATGGCAGTTGCTTCTGGCTCTAACAACTTAGTCTTCTATGTTCTTAGTCTCTACTCCATATTCTTGCTCCCCCTTCATCTCATTGCTTCAAACGTGTCATTGACTCAAACATGTAGTTCAACCTAATTATATGAAAATATAAATATATATTTATCTATATATGTGTATATCTGACACTTTGTTTTATGCTGAGGAAAAAACTGGGTCATGAAGAGGTTAAAAGACTTGGTTAAATCACTCAGTTGATGAGGGGCAGGGTTGTGCCAATGAAGTGGTCTTCCTTCTACTTCATCATTCTGCTCAGTCATTAGGCACCTTTGTGTAGGGCAGGCTGGGGTAAGAAAACTGAGGTGATGTTGCCCAGTCTTTGCAAATAAATGCAACTCTAAGGGTTTTCCTCAGTCTTCAGTGCTCATTAATTAACAATCTGTCTTAGCGTGCTTGAGTTGCTATAACAAAATATCATGGGCTGGGCAGCTTAAACGACATAAATTTGTTTTCTGACAACACTGGAGGCTAGAAGTCCCAGATCAAGGTCTGGCAGGGGAGATTCCTGGTGAGAACTTTCTTCCTGGCTTATAGATGGCTACCTTCTGTCTCCTCAAATAACCTTTCCTCAGGTGTGTGTGTGTGTGTGTGTGTGTGTGTGTGTGTGTGTGTGTGTGTATGTGTGTGTGTGTGTATATGCACTTGTAGGAGACACAGAGTGAATCTCTGCTGTCAGGTGTGTGTGTGTGTGTGTGTGTGTGTGTGTGTGTGTGTGTAGGAGACACAGAGTGAATCTCTGCTCTTCTTACAAGGTCACCAGTCCTATTTGATTAGTGCCCAACCCTTATCTCCTCATTTAACTTTATCTCCTAAAGACTCTATGTCCAAAGACATCCAGATGGCCAACAGGCACATGAAAAGATGCTCAACGTCACTCCTCATCAGGGTAATACAAATCAAAACCACACTGAGATATCACCTCATGCCAGTCAGAGTGGCTAAAATGAACAAATCAGGAGAATATAGATGCTGGAGAGGATGTGGAGAAACAGGAACCCTCTTGCAATATTGGTGGAAATGCAAACTGATGCAGCCACTGTGGAAAACAGTGTGGAGTTTCCTCAAAAAATTAAAAATAGATCTACCCTATGACCCAGCAATAGCACTGCTAGGAATTTACCCAAGGGATACAGGAGTGCTGATGCATAGGGGCACTTGTACCCCAATGTTTATAGCAGCACTTTCAACAATAGCCAAATTATGGAAAGAGCCTAAATGTCCACCAACTGATGAATAGATAAAGAAGTTGTGGTTTATATATACGATGGAATATTACTTGGCTATGAGAAAGAATGAAATATGGCCTTTTGTAGCAACGTGGATGGAATTGGAGAGTGTTATGCTAAGTGAAATAAGTCATACAGAGAAAGACAGCTACCATATGTTTTCACTCTTATGTGGACCCTGAGAAACTCAACAGAAGACCATGGGGGTGGGAAAAGAAAAGAAAAAAAAAGTTAGAGAGAGAGGGAGGCAAACCATAAGAGACTCTTAAAAACTGAGAATAAACTGAGGCTTGATGGGGGGTGGTAGGGAGGGGAAAGTGGGTGATGGGCATTGAGGAGGGCACCTGTTGGGATAAGCACTGGGTGTTGTATGGAAACCAATTTGACAATAAATTTCGTATTAATAAATAAATAAACAAATAAATAAAGGCTCTATGTCCAAATACAGTCACATTGTGGGTTAGGACTTCAACATATGAATGGAGGGGCAGGGAGAGGAAAACAATGTGTCATTTCAGAAAACATAAAAAAATTTTTTTAACGTTTATTTATTATTGAGAGACAGAGAAAGACAGAGCATGAGCATGAGAGGGGCAGAGAGAGGGGGAGACAGAGAATCTGAAGCAGGCTCCAGGCTCTGAGCTGTCAGCACAGAGCCTGATGTGGGGCTTGAACTTACAAACCACGAAATCATGGCCTGAGCATAAGTAGGACGCTTAACCAACTGAGCCACCCAGGTGCCCTGAGAAAACATTTTAACCTACCCCCCCAACTCTTTTTGAATATTCAATTATGAAAATAATGAACTATGGATAAACTCAAGTTTTCATTAGTACAGCAAAAGAACTTGCAAATCACCTAATAATTCTTGAGTGCCTACTATGCACCATTATAAGCACCTTATGTGTATTAACTCATTTCATCCTCACACCACCTTAATAGATAGATACTATTTTAATTCCCATTTTGTAAATAAAGAAATGGAACCTGTCCAATATCACACAACTAGTAAGAGACAAGGCTATGATTTGAACCCAGATGGTCTGGCTCTAGAGACCGTGCTCTTAACCTCACCTCCATATTGCTTATACTTATTATAGTTATTTCCAATTTCCTGTGGCAAATAAACAGGGTTATATAAAACAAATAAAATTGGAAAATAATATATATATTTATATAGCTTATTCATGTAAACTGCTTACAATAATTATTTTAAATTAAAATGAAAAAAATAGGGGTGGCTGGGTGGCTCAGTTGCTTGAACATCTGACTCTTGGCTTCAGCTCAGGTCATTATCTCACAGTTTCGTGAGACCAAGCCCCACATCTGGCTCTGCACTGATAGCTTGGAGGTTGCTTAGGATTCTCTCTCCCTCTCTCTCTGCCCCTCCCCTGCTCACACTATCTGTCTCTCTCAAAATAAATAAACTTAAAAAAATTTTTAATACAAAAATAGAAGCAATTTGGGGCACCGGCTGGCTCAGTTGGAAGAACATACAGCTCTTGATCTCAGGGTCATGAGTTCAAGCCCCACATTGGGTGTAGAGATTACTCAAATGAATAAATAAATTAAAACTTTAAAAGGATGGAATCATGGGGCACCTGGGTGGCTCAGTTGGTTAAGCATCTGACTTTTGATTCCAGCTCAGGTCATGATCTCCCAGTTCATGGGTTTGAGGCCCATGTCAGGCTCTGCGCTGATGTCATGGAACCCACTTGGGATTCTCCCCCCACACCCCTCCCTCTCTCTCAAAATAAATAAATAAACTTTAAAAAAATGGAAGCAATTGAGCATTATCGCCAACTCAAGTCAGTAATGCATGAGGAAAGCATCCTTCCTAAACCTTTGGAGAATTCCAGCTACCTACTTATATTCTGTATAATGGAAACACTGAAATATTGCCACTTGCCTTTATTAGAATAATGAATTAGAGGTCCTTAATATATCCTAACAATATAATTTATTTTGTAAGTACCAAGTATACTTGGAAACAAAACAACCTCCCTGCTAAACTAGGGTTACCAACTGTCCCAGTTTGTCTGGGACTATCCCTCTCTTCCAGTCCATAAAATTTGTATCTTCTCTGGAACCAGAAATAACTGTACTCATCCAAGCATGTTATTTATTTATTTATTTATTTACTTATTTATTTATTTTTGCCATGTCTTTGGTTTTTAGTGTTCAAAAGCCAAAAATTCAACTTACTTTGTTTCTTATGGTTTCCTTTTCCTGAGGCAGTAGATGATGTTCTAGTTGGGAATGGTGAGAGGGACGGGATAAAAAAAGAAAAGGCCAAAACATATATTTCTTATTATAAATCATGGTATCATACTAAAGGACATTATGCTAAGTGAAATGAACCAGAGATAGAAAGAGAAGTATTGTATGATTCTGTATATATGTGGAATCTAAAAAACTCAAAATAATAATAGAAGCAGAGAGTAAAATGATTGCCAAGACTGGAGGAGAGTGGGAGGAAATGGAGAAATGTTGGTAAAGGGTACAAACTTCCAGTTATAAGATGAATACATGCTGGGGATCTAACCTGCAGTATGGTGATTATAGTTAATACTGTATTGTATACTACAAACTTGCTGAAAGAGTAAAAAATGTTCTCACCAAACAAAGTAAAATAAAAAATAAAATAATAGGGGCGCCTGGGTGGCTCAGTCGGTTAAGCGGCCAACTTCGGCTCAGGTCATGATCTCGCGGTCAGTGAGTTCAAGCCCCGCGTCGGGCTCTGTGCTGACAGCTCAGAGCCTGGAGCCTGTTTCGGATTCTGTGTCTCCCTCTCTCTGACCCTCCCCCGTTCATGCTCTGTCTCTCTGTCTCAAAAATAAATAAATGTTAAAAAAAAATTAAAAAATAAAATAATAAAATCAATGAATAAGTAAAAACTTGCATCACAAGAGTCCAAAACTTATTCGTAGGAAACACAATTCTTCCCTGCTGTCAAATCCACAAATCCATATCCAGAGGGCTATATTTTTCCCAACTCTAGAAATTAGCCTGGCTTGGTACAGGTCTCCAAATATCCTAATAAGCTTCACCCTAGTTGTTTCTTCTCTCTTCTCCCCAAGGCTAGGAAACGTTACATAGTTTGGTCAGGTGAGACTCTTTTATCTGTTGTTCCAAAATGAATTGTCAGTGACTAAACTTTTTCCCTGAGTACATAGGCTTTCGACAGGAAAAGAGCCCAGTCTCTTTCACAAAGCTTCCTTATCATGGCATTATTTTTTTTTTCTTAGCATCTTTGCCTTTTAATATAAGTTTTGTTTTGGGGCGCCTGGGTGGCTCAGCTGGTTGAGCGTCAGACTTCTGCTCGGGTCATGATCTGTGAGTTCGAGTCCTGCGTTGGGCTCTATGCTGACAGCTCAGAGCCTGGAGCCTGCTTCGAATTCTGTGTCTGCCTCTCTCTCTCTGCCCTTCCCTTGCTCATGCTCTGTCTCTCTCTCCTTCAAAAATAAACAAAAACATTAAAAAAATAAAGAAAAATAATAAAAGTTTTGATTTCATCATTTCTGAGTTTAACACATTTCTTCTAAAAATAGAGCTCTTTGCTTGTTCTGAAACTTAACTTCCACTTGGAGGTGACAGGGAATAAGGCTCACCATAATTCTGGGGTGACGCTTCCAGTGTTTCTTGGTCACAGACCCTTCATGGGACTCTGGATGCTCATGGCAAGAAGAAGTCCATTTGAAATCCATGGCACTGAATAAACAACAGAAAGTTCCAAGCTCCCACCTATGCCTGGTGTGGACCCACCCGAATGTGACTCACACACAGCCAGATGGCAACAGCCCTTCCTCCAGGAGGTATGGACAGAGGGATCTCGCACACATCCACCAGAAGATGGCAGAGTCCCCTTCTAGCCCCACTGGTTAAGAATGTAAGTTCAGGGGCGCCTGGGTGGCTCAGTCGGTTAAGCGTCTGACTTCGGCTCAGGTCACGATCTCGCGGTATGTGAGTTCGAGCCCCGCGTCAGGCTCTGTGCTGACTGCTCAGAGCCTGGAGCCTGTTTCAGATTCTGTGTCTCCCTCTCTCTCTGACCCTCCCCCATTCATGCTCTGTCTCTCTCTGTCTCAAAAATAAATGTAAAAAAAAAAATAATAATAATAAAATTAAAAAAAGAATATAAATTCAGAAACACACAAGACATAAGGATGCAGGGCTGAGGATGTTACACTCCTGCTCTGGGCCAATGAAGAACCCATGGCATTATTTTTGCCATGAACTCCAAAATGTCTGTTTTAAAACTTAAGGACTTGGGGTGCCTGGGTGGCTCAATTGGTTGAGTGTCCTACTTTTGATTTTGGCTCAGGTCCCAATCCCAGGGTCACATGATCGAGCCCCGCTTCAGGCTCTGTGATGAATGTGGAGCCTGCTTAATATTCTCTCTCTCTCCCTCTTCCCCCTACCCCCAACTCATGCTGTCTTTCTCAATAAGTACATATATTTAAATAATATATAAATATACATATTTATATATTATTTATATATATTTATATATATATTTATATAAATATATATATTATTTAAGTGTATATATTTATATATATAAATATTTATATAAATAATATATATATATTTAAAACGCAAGAACTAAACAGAGGGGCACCTGACTGGCAAAGTGGGTAGAATGTCTGACTCTTGATCTTGAGGTTGTGATTTCGAGCCTCACCTTGGGTGTAGAGACTATTTAACAACAAAATCTTTTTTTTTTGCTTTAGAGAGAGAGAGGGTGCAAGTGAAGAAAGGGCAGAGAGAGAGGGGGAGAGAGACAGAGAGAAGCGGGGCTCACCCAAGGCAGGGCTCATGTTTACCCATAGTGGGCCATAAACTCACCTGAGGTGGGGCTCAAGCTCACCTGGTGTGGGATTCGAATTCAGGAACCCTGAGATCATGACCTGAGCTGAAGTCAGATGTTTAACCAACTGAGCCACCCAGGTGCCCTTAAAAATAAAATCTTAAAAAAACAAAAAACAAAAAACAACAACAACAACAACAACAAACCTAAGGAGAGACTTTTTCTCTATGTATTTCTGCTATAAAAAATAATAATAGCTAATACACATTATATTTTATAATAATGGTACTATCTCACAGAGTTTTGGTGAGAATTAAATATGTTAATATGTATAAATTGCCCAACATAAGTTAGTACTCTACAAGTGTTTTGCTGGTCAAGCACTATTAATAAGCATTTTACATGCACTTTCACAACCTCATGAGGTAGGTACTACTATTATCCTCTTTTGCAGGCAAAGACACTAAGTAACAGTAATGTTATATGGGTCACATAGCTAGTAAGTGGCAAAGCTAGATTACAAGCCTAGGCTGCCAGGCTCCAAAGCCTTCACTCTGCCACACTGCTTCTGCCTCGGATAGGAAATAGAGGAGTTGTAGGTGGTAAAGTTTAGCATTTTACTTTTTATTTTTTTTTTAATATGAAATTTATTGTCAAATTGGTTTCCATACAACACCCAGTGCTCATCCCAACAGGTGCCCTCCTCAAATGCCCATCACCCACTCTCCCCTCCCTCCCAAAGGTTAGCATTTTAAAATAGTGCGGCAACATTCTACTTTGAAAGGCACCAAAAAACTAAAATGGGATGATGAATAGATCAAAGGATGAATGCTGGAAACTCCGTGATAGAACAAGTGTATTAAAATGTTAATGGTAGAATAGTAGAATAGTGGTGCTTGTTGCAAAATTCTTTTAACTTTGTAGGGCACTTGGCTGGCTCAACTGGTGGAGCATGTGACCTCAGGGTTGTGTGTTCAAGCCCCACGTTGGATATAGAGATTACGAAAAAAATTTAGAAAATCTTAAAAAAAATTCTTTCAACTTTTCTGTATGTTTGAAATTCTCCATGATAAAATGTTGAACATACTTCCCCAAATATTACTGCAACATATTTGCACCTTAAGAAGAGACACTGAGGTAGTTTTCTTTAAAAGAAAAAAAAAAATCTGTCCTATTTTGCATCCCATATGATAACACACATTTAATAGCTAAATTGTATAGGATAGGCAAAGTGCTATGGGGCTCTGAAATAAGAACAAGCACAGTGGATTAGTCTGAAGACCTCACAGAAATTTAAAAGGTATGTCATTGTGAGTCCCATTTCTATGGATTGTGGCAAGTAAAGAAAAGGAGAAGAAAAGGACTAAATATACCATACTGAACACGGAGAATGAATCAGTAGAAGGCCCCAGTGCTGATAATCAAGGAATCAACATTTTTTTTTTAAGTTTATTTATTTATTTTGAAAGAGTGGGAGAATGTGAGCATGAGCAGGTAAGGGCCAGAGAGAGAGAACCCCAAGCAGGATCCTTGCTATCAGTGCAGAGTCAGACATGGGGCTCAAACTCACAAACCATGAGATCATGACCTGAGCAGAAATCCAGAGTCCAGTGCTTAACCCAGGTGCCCCATGAATCAACATTTTTTAAGGAGGGAAGTTAGAAGCTGAATGCAAATTATGTGCAAATATTTAGATTGCATCCTTGGGCTATCAATGTTAATTTAATAGTAAGAAAAGCTAACATCTATTGAATGCTGATACACTCAGGACTATTCTAAGCATTTTACATGTATTAATTCATTTAATCCTCTCACTATGAGAGTAGGTTCTATTATTATTCCTATTTTACAGATAAGATAACTAAGGCACAGACAGTTTAAATAACTTGCATAAAATAACACAGCTGAAAAGTGATGGAGCCCAAATTTGAAATTAGGCAAATTCATTTCCATCCCTGTGCTCTTTTTTTTTAATTTTTTTAAATGTTTTATTTATTTTTAAGACAGAGAGACAGAGCATGAGCAGGGGAGGGGCCCAGAGAAAGGGAGACACAGAATCTGAAGCAGGCTCCAGGCTCTGAGCTGTCAGCACAGAGCCCGACGCGGGGCTCGAACTCACAAACTATGAGATCATGACCTGAGCCGAAGTTGGATGCTTAACCAACTGAGCCACCCAGGCGCCCCTCCATCCCTGTGCTCTTAACCACTCCCTTACACTGTCTTTTGTTAGGATTTTAAGCAGAACTGCTTCATAATTTTTCTCTTTCCCACCTACTTTTAGAAGTAGACACAGGAGTCACAGATAACAAATGTTATTTTTACTTCTAACGAAATCTACATTAAGTGATGTGCAACCAAGTGAACTGGCTAATAGTGGCTGAATTAGTTAGATTTACCTACCTAGTCATTGGGAGCACAAAACAGCTGTAGATCTCAACCACAAGTAAGATCACGTTTTGCTAAGGTCATGGCATGACAGAGGCTGAAAACAATAATGCATCCTTTCTGAGAACAGGCAAATCCAAACTGTGCAGGAGTGGCTGATCCACAAATGCTCATTTCCTTCTTCTAAACTGACTAATCAGGGGCACCTAGGTGACTCACTCAGTTAAGCATCAGACTCTTGATTTTGGCTCAGGTCATGATCTCACAGTTCGTGAGTTTGAGCCCCGCATAGGGCTCTGTGCTGACAGCACAGAGCCTGCTTTGTGGTCTTGGTCTCCTTTGCTCTCTCTCCCTCTCTTTGCCGCTCCCCCTTCTCAAAAATAAAAAAAACAGGGGCGCCTGGGTGGCTCCATCAGTTAAGCGTCCAACTTCAGCTCAGGTCATGATTTCGTGGCTCATGAGTTTGAGCTGTGAATCGGGCTCTACACTGGTGGTTCAGAGCCTGCCTGGGATTCTCTCTCCCTGCTCCTTCCCTACTTGTGCTCTCCCTAAATATAAATAAATAAATAAATAAATAAATAAATAAATAAATAAATAAAATTTGCATTAAAAAATACCGATTAATCAGGTAAGTCCTCCTTCCTCCCTCAGAGAGGAATGAATAAGAGGTACAGGTTCATGTGTCCTCCGATGAAAATTCCTCCCCATGGAAATAGTAGGAAATAAGTATCTTCTCACCCAGCACTTCTTAGTTATTAAATTCATCTGTATAAGAAGAAAACATACTGGCTACACACCCACACAAGTAATGTGGAGGCTTCCCAGAAAGTGCATATAATATTTGAAACTGAGGTACCCTTAGAAGAGCCTGGAGTATAGAAAACTAAGTAGAAGAACTTTTCCCAAAGCAGTATCTAGTTGAGATAATCCACTTAAAGCACTAAACACATTTCCTGGTTTGTTCTAAGTAGGCGATTAATCAATCTTCTTAGCTTCTATCTTTATTATTATTATTATTATTATTGTGATTGTTGTTCTGTACACAGCTACAATTCACTTTTTGTGTGAAAACACAGAGTAAAACACTTAAATGGCTGACCAAGTCTTGTCCAGAGTACAGACACATTTTATATTTTATAGCACCATGAATTTTGCAGAGCACTTTAACATATATTATCTCATTTGATTCCCAGAACAACCCTAGTAAGGCAGATATTATAATGGAAATTGCATTTTGTGCAGGAGTTAGATTACAAAGTAACATGTAAGGTAAAAAAATCAAATATAATAAAAAATTAGTCACAAAATCCCTTAAAAGTTGCCCTTATATTGGGGCGCCTGGGTGGCTCAGTCGGTTGAGCGTCCGACTTCAGCTCAGGTCACGATCTTGCGGTCCGGTCCGCGAGTTCGAGCCCCGCGTCGGGCTCTGGGCTGATGGCTCAGAGCCTGGAGCTTGCTTCCGATTCTGTGTCTCCCTCTCTCTCTGCCCCTCCCTCGTTCATGCTGTCTCTCTCTGTCTCAAAAATAAATAAACGTTAAAAAAAAAAAAAATTAAAAGTTGCCCTTATAGTAGACAAGCATATAGTCTCTCCATTAATCTAATAGTTTTCTCCTCCATTGTCTGATGTGTCTTTGGTTTAATTCTACATATAATAACTAGCTTGCATTTAGGGGCCATGTTGTACAAAAAGATAAGAGCAGTATATGTAAACACTGAGATCTCATCCCATTTTCTGTACAAGATGCTCACATTATAAGATACATAAGGAAACTGAAACTAACTGTGGAAACAGCAACTTCATGGCACCCTTACATATATCCCTGTGTCCCATGCCCATTGAATAGAATTAATGGCAGCTTCACATTTAAATGGTTTTCCACTCATCCTTTCTCATACTTTTTAAGTAATGTTTGCTTTAATTTGAATAAGCTAAATAGACATATGTCTCAACTAAATCATCATGACTTGAGGTTTCAAGTGATTTAGTCAAAATCATGAGGCAGCAAACCCTAATCAATCTGATTTCTGTCACATCTTCCTTTAACTATACGATATCACATCCTCCCATTAGCCAGATAGTACAACTGAGGAGATCTTTACAAGCTCAAAATTAGGCATTTGCCTGATCAGATCCCATCTAGGCAGTGACTTCTCCCAGTGAAATCTTAGTGCAGATGTAGAAAAATGTTAAAATTAGTCTACCTAGACCAGAGCTCAGCAAAGACATAAGGCACATGTCCTTGTTCTTGTGAAAGTGCTATCACATCTTTAATGACTATTGTCAAGACCTCTCATCCACAAGACTGAAAAATACCCTGAAAGTGAAAAAGTGATTTACCAAGTGGCACTACAGAGTAAATTGTTTCACATTTGTTAAGTTGTGAGAACACAAAAATGATACCTCGCTCAAACAGATGGAAGGGACGGTGGTATCAGCAACTTCATTTTTAAATATGAGATGTGACAACTATTGGTGTATGATATCAAAGAAAAAAATAAAGGTAGCCTCATGAAAATATGACCGCCATAAAATCAGCAAAACTGTAAAGTAATAATAACCATCATTTTTTTTTACTTTTATTTGCATTTATTTTATACAGAATTTACTCTTGGGCCATAAGTTTTTGTTTCTTCAGTTTCTTCTGGGATATCTTTTTCTTCTGTGCAACCTCCTCTTCTGGTTTAGGAACAATCTGCTCTTTTTCAGTAAGGATCATCTCAATGTGGCAGGGAGAGCTCCCATGTGGGTTAATCCTACCATGAGCCCTAGAAGTTCTATGCCACATCTTGAGGGCTTTGTTCACCTGGATGTGCTCAATGACGAGAGAATCTACATCTAAACCCTGAAGTTCATCATTACTCTCTGCATTTTTAAGCATGTGCAGTAAAAATTCAGCACTCTTTTTGGGCCACTGAGCCTGTGTCCAGCCCCACTGTTTGGCCTGGGCACACCTCCCAACTCTACCATTATAGCCACAGAATGGCATACATTGCTTCTGAAAAGTGACATCTTTCAGATTCTTGGTGGCTTTTTGGATATGCATACTCTTGATGGCATGGACAGTTTCACATGTGTTCCTAAAAGTGAATGTGAAGACTTGAACCTCTTTTTTTTATTATTTTTTTAATGTTTATTTATTTTTGAGAGTGAGAAAGAGAGAGGTGGGGGAGGGGTAGAAAGGGAGCCGGAGACATAGAATCCAAAGCAGGCTCCAGGCTCTGAGCTGTCAGCACAGAGCCCGACGCGGGGCTCAAACCCACGAACTGTGAGATCATGACCTGAGCCAAAGTCGGATGCTTAACCGACTGATCCACCCAGGCGCCCCTTGAGCCTCTTGATTTGCATGATTTCATAGGGTTTTCTGGGTCAAGTGAAGAGCGAACCATTTTCAGAGATCATCTCAGGCCACTTAGGGGAAGAGCAATAACCACCATTTTTGAGTACTCCAAATACATTGTCATAGTAAATCTTCACAGTATGATCCCCATTTTATAGATCAGAAAACTGAGATTCAGAGAGACTAAATAACTTATGAAAATTATATTTAGGAATTGGCAGAGCCAGAATCAACTATCACATCCAAAGCCCATAGTCCTTCCAGAATATCATTCTGCACCTCAAATAATAAACCCTCCTTAGCAAGGGAATCAATTTTGAAAATACAGTATAGCTATCTCTTACACAGTAAGTTTTTAGCTCTCAAAATTTAATGAAGTTTTTCCTCACACTTCATCTCAATTATGTAAGAATATTTAAAAGCAAAACATGTAACCCATTAAGTATGTATATTGAATATACTGTACTAGAATGAAATGATGGCTCCCAAAGTGGAGGGTGGATTCACTCACAGTATCCTGTAGGGGGGAGCTTCAATTTATTCATGGGGCCTCATGGATGATGGTGGTAGAGAGGGGGTGATTCAGTCCCCTACCCTAAACTACAATATACACTATCAATATCAGAGTAAAGGAGTCATCAAACTGCTGGAGGTTTGAATGACAGATGTCTTGGAAAAGTAGATATCTTAAGACAAAAGTGAAATTAAGTTTTAAAAATATCTCCAAATTTTTAAACAGTTACTCAAAAAGATCTGTTGGCTAAAAATCTGAAATGATAGTTATAATACTATAATTCTTCTCTTTCTCTCAGCTAAATTTTCAATAGTAATCTTTACGTGGGCAAATACAGAGTCCACCAACTACTTCCAAGTTCAATGTCAAGACTAGGACTAAGAATTAGTCTTGTCTTTAAATCCAATCTATTAATACTTGCACTCGATTCCCTCCAGCAACAAGAGCAACTTTATCATAAAGTCATAATTCCTGATGTATGTGGAAAAGTGATACTGTTGAAGTACCATCAATAAAGAAGATGTTTCATAGTGGTTGTGATTAATTTGTGCTGATCTTGGTACCACCTTGCTCTTGTAACCAACATTTACATTTGCAAGATGGTAGAATTTGAGAGATGGCTTACTGGTATAATCTGTAACAATGGCAGAGGAAGAGGCTAACTGGGCTCTATAAAGACTAAATCAACAGAGACCACATAAACTAGATATAAATTTGTAAAAAAAAAAAAAGTTGTATTAAGTGTATAAGGCTAAAAAGCATGTTATCTTGATCCTAGTTGGAGGGCAATAGCCAAATAATCTGTGATTTCTTTTTTGTTTATATTAAACAGTAGAATCCACATGAATATTTTTTCAGAGAAGACATCTAGTTTCATATGGTTGGGATGACTGCAGGTAAGAGGTGACTATTATGCCAATGGTTACAGTAATGAAAAATAAATTAAACGATTTAGCTTTTTAAATTAAAAAAAAAATTTTTTTTAACGTTTATTTATTTTTGAGACAGAGAGAGACAGAGCATGAACGGGGGAGGGTCAGAGAGAGGGAGACACAGAATCTGAAACAGGCTCCAGGCTCTGAGCTGTCAGCACAGAGCCCGATGCGGGGCTCGAACCCACGGACCGCGAGATCATGACCTGAGCCAAAGTCGGCCGCTTAATCGACTAAGCCACCCAGGCGCCCCCGATTTAGCTTTTTAAAAATGCTTTTGAGGGGGGCACCTGGGTGGCTCAGTTAAGCACTGGACTTCGGCTCAGGTCATGATCTCATGTTTGGTGAGATCGAGCCCCAAGTCCATCTGTGTGCTGACAGCTTGGATCCTGCTTGGGATTCTCTCTCTCCCTCTATCTCTGCCCCTTCCCCCATACTCTCTCTCCTTTTCTCAAAAATAAATAAACATTAAAAAATACTTTTTTATGGTTAAAATAAAGAACATGAAATTCTAACAACCAACCATCCCACAAGACTTTTACTGCCAGTATTGCCTGAATTCAATCCTAGGGGAGGTGGTAGCTAGGGCTCTCCAAGTGGGTCTGAGAACAAGGCCCCTGGACAGCCCTGAAACATGTATACTGAAGATAGAACCCTGATGCTGTCTCAAAGCTTTAGCTTTTGCTCACTTCCTCCCACAAACAATAGTTTTAATGTAAAAGCCAAACCACAGTGAATTCTTTGTTGTCTCTAGATAAAGAAACCCAACACATGATAATATGATCATCTTATAAGGTCATCTTTAATATTAAAATCTAAGCAAATGACTCTTCAATACTCTATAAGAAACAAAAGGGTTCTATAAAAGAAAGACAGTGTAACAAATAAAGATGCCCCTAACGTTTGGCAAGGTTTGATTCCTCCTCTAC
This sequence comes from Panthera uncia, assembly GCF_023721935.1. Taxonomy (NCBI): domain Eukaryota; kingdom Metazoa; phylum Chordata; class Mammalia; order Carnivora; family Felidae; genus Panthera; species Panthera uncia. Next base: position 53,728,112 of record NW_026057585.1, read on the forward strand.
TGGAATAATTGAAGCAGAAGCTGGCTAAAAACTGAAGTACCGTAGAGGGGGTTTCCTCATTAGGAAGGTGGGACTTCTGATGGTATGTATTCCAGGTCGGAGAAGGCAGAGAAAACATTCCAGAAAATCTAATCACACTAGGAACGTGACATGTCTTATACCTCTTAGATCTCTAATAAATGTTTTTAAAATTCCTTCATTTAAAATGTTAACATGGTGCTTATAAAAGCATTATCATAAAGAAGGGGACTGAAGAAAAGGAATGGGAAGAAAAATGGTCCCCAAACTCTTGAGAAAGACTTGATTTGATCAATTAACAGCCTTCCTCATCGTCATCCCCATGGTCCACTCTTGTCATTCGCTAGACAAATAATTTTAGTTGTCTCTTTTGTGCTCAGCAATGTTAGACAGTAAGAAACTCACAGGGCATCAGTGACAACGCTTCATTCGTTGGCACAGTGGGCTCCAACGAGGCTCAACAAACCTGAGCTAGGAAGTTCCCTAGGGCTTCCCGGAGGAGGCGGTGCCTCCCAGTTGGAGTTTGAGAGCAAAGACAACATCAAGCTTTGGGGGTTGCTCCGGCACTGACAGCAAAGCTCCCTGCGATACCAGGCATACACGCCCCCTACAGAACAGGGTAACGGGCAAAATGTGTTATCGACCTCTGGAGAAAACTGAGTCGCGCTTACCATTTGTCGAGAGGAGAGAGTGGAAAGGATGGAGTGAGGAAAAGAAGCAAAGCTCCCCTCTTCAATAAGGCGTGCACTGCAGCCCCTGTTGCCAGATCCATCCCAGGAAGGAGCATTCCAAATGCCCGAATCCGCGGAAGAGGGAGAGGCCAGGGCCGGGATGGCCGAGAGAACTTGCCGCGCATTGACGGCCAGGCAAACAGGACCGGGTTGGTGACACTTGGGTCTGTCCGCCACCCAGCCAGGTCTCCAGAGTCCTCACGACCGTCCTTTTAAGACTCGCCAGGGCTGTGGCCTAACTAGAACGCAGTAAACTTGCTCTGGGTTTCCCAGAGATCCCAGGCTGGGGCTTCCAGGCCGCCCGGCCGGGACTTGTTTCGCGTCGCGAGCTCTCCTAAGCGCTTGCAAGTGGGGCGCCGCGGGGGAGGGCGGGGAGGAGAGTCCCCACCGCTCCCTCCGCTGCCCCCACCCCTGCAGCAGGCACCTTCTACCGATGGGTTTTCTCCCTAATTAATTCAAATTCTCTTCTTCCCTCCCTTCAGACAGGGGGAGCTGGAGTCCCACAGGCCGAGCCCTCCTGGCTTGCGCAAAGGTGGAAGGGCGGGGGCGACTGCCGACCCCAGAGCGCTGTGGATGGGCCGCTGACCTGTGGGGTGAAGGGAGGTGCGGGCCTGGAGTTCCCGCCTTCTTTCTTCCCCTGCCAAATTACGAGGCAAAAAAGAACTCTAACCCTCGGTCCAGGCAGAACCGCCCAGTGCTGGGCTAGGGGCGCACCAGCTAGTTGGGGCGGAGCGGCCTGCCAGGCCTCGGAACCACCCCAGGGTCTAGGACTTCGGTCTTCCTGGAGCCGAATCCCGCTCGGCCCAGCGCTTCTCCGTGTTTGTTGTTTGGTGTTTGTTTGTTTGTTTGTTTGTTTCCTTTTCTCTGCGCTTCCCAACCTTCTTTGCCCCAGGGTTCAGTTTTTTCCTTTCCTCAAGTCGAACATCCTTCCTAGGTAGAGAAGACTTTTTCCTCCTCTGTTTCCATAGCTTACACTTGGGCTGCTGAGTGACCTTGGAGAAGTCACAGCACCTTCTGGGCCTATGTAAAAAGAGGGGAGGATGTTCTGTAGGACTGTTTTTTCAGAAGATACTTCCGAAATTCAGCCCGGGAGGACTCAGACCAGGGAACGAAGGCGTTTCCTCCTCCTCCCCACCTTGCCACTGACAGGACAAAGCTGTGCCCATCAGCACAATGTCATCTGGAAAAGAAGGTCTTTGAGTACGAGCTTTATATTAAAATGGGGGAGGGGATTAATTCTTATTTTGAGAAATTTTGATGTAAGACACCCCCTCGGGAAATAAAAATAAGATGACAATGCTTTCTTAGGACTTTATGGCTGATTTTGCAGCATTTATTTTCAAATTTTATTCTGTGCAACTGCCCTCCTTGGCTGATCTTGCTCCTGGCAAGCAAAGAATGACCTGTACATTTCTAAGAAGGCAAGGGGAGAGGGTGGTGATAAGAGAGAAGTTGGCGCTAGGTATAACTCTGCCAACTGTTGGGGCAAAGCAAAGGGATGGTGGTCTTTCACACATGTTTAAGATCTGGTTACCTTTAATTCCCCCGGAGCCCATATCGTCCGCTAATGGGCGTCTGTCAGCGGAGGGCTCCTGTTTCTCCACTTGCTGCAGAGAGTGGAAACAAAGGGGCAAACAGCAAAGTGGACTGCTCAGCCAGAAAGAAATAGCCAGGGGGCGCCTGGGTGGCTCAGTCGGTTAAAGCGGCCGACTTCGGCTCAGGTCATGATCTCGCGGTTCGTGAGTTCGAGCCCCGCGTCGGGCTCTGTGAGCCTGGAACCTGTTTCAGCCTGTGTCTCCCTCTCTCTCTGACCCTCCCCCATTCATGCTCTGTCTCTCTCTGTCTCAAAAATAAATAAACGTTAAAAAAAAAAAAAAAAAAGAAAGAAAGAAAGAAATAGCCAGGCCTCTAGAGCTGGCAATGAGGGCTTCTCCTCAGGCTCAAGGCATGGTAGGACTTAAGACCAGGAGGAGACTCCACCTTTTAAAAGCCCCTTCTCACCAGCCACTTTTCCTTCCAGGTAGACAGGAGCTGGAATAGGTTCTACCACCCTTCTTAGAAAAACCCACTTTTCACACCAAAAACCGAGCTTTTCAAAACCAAGCCAAATACTGCTGGTGTTTGGAACAGAGTTGTTTCTTTGTCCAGAAGCCATTAAAAAATACCAAGCAAACTTCTTACATCTCCCTAGCTCCTTACAGTTTATAAAATATTTTTCACTGGCAACAGTTCACCTAATCCTGTAAGCCAAAGCATCAGGTAGACTCCTCATTCTCACGGTAGAGGTAAGGAAATGGAGAGACTCAAAGAAACCAAGCAGCTTGTTCAAGGTCACAGTCACAAACTGCCTAATCCCTGCTTGAAACCCCCCTCTGCAAGGCCTCTCTCATTTCCATTCCTTCCTGTTATCCCCCCCCCCCCATGATTAGGGCCTGGGCACCCAGAGAATGTTCTTACAACCCCTCCCCACCCCAGAAAGGAGAATATTAACTAATTCAGGATGCAGTTTGCCACCATCACAGACACAGGTGGAGTCCAATGGGCACATGGCTTTGGAACGGGCTTTCAGATCACATTTTCTTCTGGACCGTTCTTCAAGGAACCCACATTAAACACCCCCCTCCCTTCAGCCATTGGCCATTCATGTTTTCCTCACTGCCAAGGCTCTTCCTATAAACCATGTAAAATAAATAACCTCAAATATAACTCTTAATTGCTTCCAAGTCGATGTTTCCTCATCACTAAACTTTATTGCTTCCCAATCTTTAAGATAAACTTCCCTCGGGACTCTGTCCCTTTCAGGAGACAGGCTGAGAGAAGCAGCTTCTCCGAGATTCTACCTGGATGTCCCATACCCGGAAGATGAACAAGGGTGTCAGGGTGCTCCGAGGCTGCGAGGCAAGAAGAAGCCTCCGAGGGCTGGGGCTGGACTCTGGGAGACAAAACGGGTAAGTTTTCCATCTGCTCGTCGCCCCCTACAGGCCGCATCCGCCATCGCAGCGCGAGCCCATCCTAGCCCGTGCAAGTATTTTGCTCTAGCTAGGTTCATACTTCCCTGGACCTCCGGATTCACCCTCCATTCCCGGAGGGACTGCGTGCGAGGGCTCCACTCAGGGACTCTGCTCTGGATAAGTTCTAAGGACTACAGGCCTCGAAACTGGATTGACATTCTGGAAATGAGTGCTGGAGGAATGGAAACCAGTTTAAATTCGTTTAGCCGAAAGCTAAAATTCTCTCCCATAAAAAAATCAACCCCCTTCCTTTTTCCTTTTTTATTACAAACAAACCTGCCTAAGTGGAATAAAAAGTGGATATCAGTCGTGTTGCCTTTAAATCTCAATGTAAAGGGGGATTTCAGTGCCTTTCCTCGCTGGTGCCAGCGTTCAAACCAAATGTGAGTTTCAACCCTCCCCCCACCAAATGCTTACGTTCATTATATATATTTGCATTTTCCCTTCTGCTCTAAACCTTCGTGGTTTAACAAGCTTAAACCAAAAAGAGCTTTCCAAAGGGGTACAGCCAGGTCTATCTCCCAGACATCTGCCAGCACTTTAAACAGCTGCTGGGCCAGCTTGGGGTCTGGACCTGAGAGTTTCCTATTCTCCAAGAAATAAAGGAAGGGGTCCATCTCCAGGCTCTAGTTCAAGGTTGAGAAGTAGCTAGAAGGAAAGTTTCCGGCGGATCTTTGCTCCTCTTCTCCCTGCCGCCTAATGCATCGCTGGAAAAAGCCCTGCGGATCTCAAGCGTCGGCTTGTGGCGGAGTGTCAAGCTGCGGGCTCAGGCTCGGCCGGTATTGCTGCTATGCGTGGAAATATGAGCGAGTAATTTTATAAGTAACAAAGGATCAGGGATGGAATGAGGCCTCTGTTATCCGATGTCATTTAGAAGCCTTGGATCAGCAGCTTCTTGAGGCTAAAAGTGAATTCAAGAAGCCCTGCCTTTCCCTTTTCCCAGGGGTGTCAGCTAAAATTAGAAATAACCTCTATGTGTTTGCACAAATCATGTACCATTTGCTGTTTGTGTAAAAACCGATTAGCCAGACACAACTGTGAAACAACTTGTTACTTTTATAGCTGCAACACACAAACAAATTTAGATCCGTTTAGTTTTCCTTGTAAAAGGAGATTAGAGGGGACCCGCCCGGAGACTGTGTGGTCCATAATCTCTTCTCCGTGAAGGTTACTGTTGCTTCTTTCGGCCGCAGTTGATTATCAGGTTCTTGTTTATCAGGTTAAACTATCTCACCCCCGGCAGCTTGTTTTATTTTAGGACCCTGATCCAGGAGGAATGTTTACTCAGGACACAATAATGTTTACTGTTTACCAGGAAAACAGATTCGGTATTTTCCAGGACACGTCTTTCAAAGCGACTCCGTAGCCCACGCCTATAGTAGAGAAATAAGGCTCGGATCTGAAGCCGGGAGACATCTCCACGACGAAGAGGCGAGGTGGACGCCACCGACAGGGACTGGCTGTGTTTTGCAAGCAGGACGCGCATAGGGCCGAGCTGACAGCACTGCTACCCGTTCCAGTTTTAAAAAGCGATTTCGCATAAGTAATTGTAACAGCTAAATTAATTACAAAATAATTAGAATTGATGCCGTTTGAGGATATGTTGGTGGTGATGGGAAACGGCTTCCCGCTCTAGATGTTTTCTTTCTACCTTAGTACTTTTAAGGTTACGACAGCTGAAATGCACATTAAAAATAATCTAGGAGGACATCTCCCCATTCCTGCCCTATGATCTCTCATTTCACACTAACCTAGCCTAAGTTTATTTAAAAAAAAAACAAGACTTTTAAAAAAGGGGGGAGGAGGAAGGAATGATGTGCACCTATTTTTAAAAGGGTGTTAAGGCCACTATTCCTTGGCCTTCGGAACACTGCGGGTTGGAGGGAGAGGAGGCATGCACAGAAATCCTTCAGAAATCAAAATTATGTTCTGGATTTATTACTGCCATACAAAAGAGGTATATTATTTAAAAATATTATGAAAGAATAGGACAACTATGTATTATTGATCAGGTTAATATAGATAATACAATTCCACTGCAAAAACTAAACTGCCATAACATACATTTAAACAAAAAACTGGAGTTTATTTACCACTTCCACTAGGGGAATGAAAATAAATACTTTCAAAAATTTAAGATTTAAATGCTAAAATGGGGGGATGTTTGTAATTTATGTTTTTTGAAAGAATAATTGAAATAACCAAGGACTCTCATTATGGAAGACAGAAGTCTGGTATTAAAAAAAAAAGATTGTGCTGTTGTTTAGACTTAGGTTATTTTTTTTTTTTTTAACGGCAGCTTATTTTTGTCTATAGAAATATCTGGTCATTCAGACTTAATGGGTTACTATGAACAAGATCCTCACCCACATTCCATGTAAAAACTAAAAGAAAAATATTAATACGATTTAAATTAGGCATATTCTTTCCCTTCTCCAATTAAATTTTTCCCACACTCAAATTACGCATAGCTAAGTTTGAAAGGGTCATTACTTGAAACTCCTCAAATTTTTGGGAAAGATAAAATGTAAATACAATTTTAAAATATTGTCGTTTACCTCAGACCTCTAAATAAAACACTAGGGTAAGCATTTTAAAAATTTATTTACAAAGTTGTGTACAACACGATGGAATAACATTTAGAATACCATATATATTCATTCATATATAAACAGACTTTTATAATAGAATGACACTTTTCGCCTTTTGAAAATTTTTTTTATATTTAAAATCTCCCAACGTCTCTATACATTTTCTTCTCACATAAAACTGCGGAGAGTGAACCTTCAAAAAAAATGAAAGTTCAGAGCTCTAAATCTACTGAATTTTTTTTCTTAAAAAAATAAGAACCCCAAAAGGAAAGTCAATAATTTTTATACAAATATGTACAAAGAATTTCCCTCCCACCCCCACGGTACTGAGAGCAGGAGCCGTCGGGGTACATTTTCGGAAAATTCGGTTTTTCGGTTTTACCTGTACAGAGAGCTATTCCCGGCGGGCGTGCGGTGTGAGTTTGCTCCGCCAGCCTAGGTGTGCGCAAGGGGGTGGAGGCCGCCGAAGGTCGGTGTTGAGGGGTCGGGGGGAGGAAATGGAAGAGAGGCAGAGTCCGGGATTGGGCAGGGGGGCCGGGCCCGGGGCGGGGCGCGCAGACTAGAAGTGCAGCCACCGCCCCGGGCAGCCGCCCGGCCCTCGGTCCCAGCCACCGGCCCGTCCCTATTGAGCGGGCCATTTGGCTTGCGCTGCAGCGGCGGCAGCAGCCGCGGCCGAGGCTGCTGGCTGCAGGAACTGTCCAGAGAGCGGCACGCTCAGGATGGGTGCGATGGTGGCCGTCGTCCGGCTCAGCGACAGCGGCTGGTGCGTGGCCATGAGCGCCGCGGACTGCACGGTCCCGGGCGGCCTCAGGAAGGACTGTGCTGCGCTGCCGCCCCCACCGCCCCCAGTGCCCCCAGTTACCCCGGCGCCCCCAGCGCCCGCCGCCGAGCCCCCGGGCGCCGCCGGGCCCCCGCCAATGATGTTTTCGATGCTGAACGACGGCCGCGCGCTCGGCTCGGACTTGATCAGTGACGCCGTGGTGCCCGCAGCGCCCGCCGTGCCCGCGGCTGCCGCCGCAGCGCCCAGGCTGTTGAGCTGCAGCTGCAGGCCCGGGCCGAGCTGCGAGCCGAAGGCAGCCGCTTTGCGGCCCAGCTCGCCCGAGGGCAGCAGCGGCACGGCAGGCGGCAGCACGGGTGCCACTGGCGGCAACGCGTATGGGTACTGGAGCGCCGCGGCCGCTGCCGCTGCCGCCGCAGCAGCCGGGTGAGAGTAGGCGCCAGCCGCGGCCGCGGGGTGCAGGCCGTAGGGGCGGCCGTAGGGCCCCGCGGCTCCTGCTGCCGCCGCCAGGCTATAAGCGCCGAAGCTCTGCATCATGAGCGCCGTCTGCTCGCGCAGGTGCTCCTGCTGGTGGCGCTTGAAGCGTTTCCGGCGCCGCAGGAAGCTGCCGTTGTCGAACATGTCCTCGGACTGCGGGTCCAGGGTCCAGTAGTTGCCCTTGCCCGGGTTGCCCGGCTCGCGGGGGATCTTGACAAAGCAGTCGTTGAGAGAGAGGTTGTGGCGGATACTGTTCTGCCAAGCGGGGAACTTCTCCCGGTAGTAAGGGAAGCGGTTGCTAATGAACTCGCAGATGCCGCTCAGGGTCAGCTTCTTCTGCGGACTCTGCAGGATAGCCATAGTGATGAGCGCGATGTACGAGTAGGGCGGCTTCACCAGGCTGTTCTTGGGCTTGCTGGGGGCCAGGCCTCCCGCCGCACCGCTGCCCGAGCCGGGCCCGCCGCCGCTCCCGCCGCCCTCCTCGCTGCCAACGCCGCCCTTGCAGCCGTCAGCTTCGGAAGCGCCCGCCTCGCCCCCTGGCCCAGCCCCGGTTCCAGTCGCCTCTTTGGGCAATGCCAGGGGCTGCTGGTGCGGAGGCTGAGGCTGCCCGTGGTGGGGTACCGCTGGCGTCACCTCGTCCGCCTCGTCCAGGCGCAGCTCCGGCGGCCCCACGGGGCTATCGCAGCCCGCGTCGCTGTCCTTCTCCTCGAGCCCGTCGTCGCCCTCGCCCACCACATCGATGTCCACGTCCTCGGCCGTCAGCACCGTCTGGCCGGACATGTCGCTGGCGCTGCCGCCGCCGGAGAGGGTCATCCCTCCTCGGGGTTGGTGGCGGCGGCGGGGAAGGAGCGGCGGGCGATGGGAGTCGTCAGGGGCTGCCGCCGAGCTCAGGGGAAGGGGGCTTGGGTGCTCCGGAAAGATGGGAGAGGGGAGGGGGACGTAGGTGGTTCGGGGCCCTCCCGGCTTGGCTCACACTTAGCAGCCCGGCATCGCGCGGCGCGGGCGCTGCCGTCCGCCCCCCGCGGCCGCGCTCTTCAAACTCCTGCTGTCCCTGGCTCTCGGTACTAGGTGCTCGATGCCGCTCCGGGCCACGGCGGCTTCTCCACGCCGCGCCCCCTCACTTCGCCCGCCTTCCTCGGCCTCTGGCCCGGGCGTGGAGAGCAAGAGCGGCGCAGGCGGGCGCGGGACGCCGGGCGCCCAACAGCTCGGGAGGGCGCGGACAGGGGCAACAGGGGGAGGGGGGGTGTCAGGGACGCCGAGCCCCCGTAGTCGAAAGTCCCGTTTTAAGGACTGGCCTGATAGATTACTTTCTACTTAAAGATCCAGCGGGAGGCGGGGCCACGTGACCGCGCGTGACGTCAGGGCCGCGGTGGAGCCGGCCAAACTCAAGTTGGTTCAGGGAATTGTCAACAAAGGGACGAGGGACGCGCAACTCAGCGCCGCACGGTGCGCCAGCATCCCGAGGGCTCCGAGGGTGTCCTGGCCCACTCTGGACCCCAGCCTAGGCTGGAGCCTTGCTCAGGGGTCGAGGGAGCCTGTGGGTGTGAGTGCTGGAGGGTGGTTGTGAGCGCGTGAGGGCGTGGGCCTGGGAGCGTCCGCGGGACCCTGCGGCTCTCGCTGCCCTGCCCTCCCTGCCCCCTCTCCCTTCCCCCTTCCCCACTTTGCCAACACTCCTTAGGCTGGGACTGGGCAACACTGAACGAGATTCTCATCCCCCCCCCCTTTTTTTTTGAAGGAAAAACTTAGTAGCCTCCGTTTTGTTTTTGGGGTTTGATTCTTTTTAGCTCTTGAGTAAGGGCTGCGCATCCGGCTCCGTGTTGCTAATTAGACTTCAGATCCCCTCCTGTCTCGGTGCTCTTTCGGCGGAGACAATTACTGAGGTGACGCGTTCCCTTTCCCCTCAAAGCCAAACCACCTGGGTCCTACCTTTGCTTTCCCCGCTAGATATGAGCGTGCTTTCATATATATATATATATATATATATATATATATATATATATATATATACCCACATTTTCCCCGCGCGGCCACAACAGCATCAGCTGGGGTTCCCGAAGGTCAGAAAATAGTTATTGATTAATCTATTAGAATAGTTGCCGAGAGAAATAAAAACGACGTAAAATAACAGCGAACCTATAAATAAAGAGGCTGTAACTAGCAGCTGGGAGTTGTTAAACGACTTAGCAAGTGAAAAAGTCGGAAATGAGGAGCTGGGGAAGGAGCCGGGACTGGCAGCGGCCTGGGTAAGTCGAGTGGAGCGAAGTAGAGGATTCCGGGCCTCCAGTTTGGGCGCCGGGCTCGGACTAGGACGCCGGGAGCTGGCGGTGTGACTTTACCGGGCGGCGGGCCCAGCCTCTTGGGAATGGGGGGCGGCCTCGAGCATGCGGGTGGGCTAGGCTCTCAGTTGCTGCTAACTCACGTGGATTCTTTCCTCTTAAGGCTTAGGTAAATCCTCCAAGATTTGACTTCCCGCGGAAACCGGTAGCAGAGCGGGTGGAGGAGGCGAGGATGCGGCTGGTACACGCCGAGTTTCCTTGGCAAGGAAAATCGATGGTAGGAAAGGCTGTGGGGATTTAACTGGGGTTGAGGGTGGAGGCTCGCAAAACCACCACCGGTGCGTGGCATTGCCAGCGCGTGCGCTTGGACCTCGCACCTCGGGGTAGTGCTCCTGACCTGCTGAGTCCGCGATGCGCCACCTCTCCTTCCGAAGTTTTAGGCCGCCACACAGCGAGCTGCAAGAGCGGGCCGGCTGTGGCGGGCTCCTTGAAACCCAAGTCCTGTCTGTCTGCTAAGTCCTGGGAGGAGAATTTTGGCCTCACCAGAGGAAGGAGCACAAGGGGAGCGATCGGTCCGAGAGGAAATAGTTGGTGAAATATTTACAGAAGACGCTGGGAAACCGATTTAATTCCTGGTGGACAGTGGTGCTTCTGATTCCCTCAGTCTGTGTCTCTCACCTACGACGCTCTCAATCCTTGGCCTAGAAAAAAAATCCGTAAACTTACTTCATTATAGGCAGTGAGACACATAGATTGCCTTTCATCTCCATTAGATAATTTCCTGGCTATAACACTAGTCCATTGGATCTCCATTTCGCAGGACGTTCCTGGTTTGTACTGGGGATTGGGGGGGGGAGGGCAGTTACTCCATCCAGAGACAGCCGCGGAACTCCAAAGTTTTTTTTGTGTTTAAATGATCCTCCCGATTCCCCTTTGTACCTGACCCTAAAATGTATCTCTGAGTTGATTTCCGCAGCTGCACCTCTTTGTGGCCCCGCAGGTGCGAACCGTTTACAATGCCATCTAGACAGCCTTCCGTGAAACCGACGGGAGTGGAGCGAGCTGGCTGCCCCCTGCACCCGGCTGCAACTGTCCGAGCAACGCAATAATTACAAAAGGAAGGTCGGAAGGACAAAAAAGAAAAAAGAAAGAAATCCGAAATCTGAAATTCAGAAATTACTTTTACATAGCTTCAGTTGTCCAGCTTCAATGCCAGGCGTCGGCCCCAAGCCCCATTACAGCCCAAGAAGCTGGGCTCTCGTGGACGCGTGCCGTGTGTGTGTGTGTGTGTGTGTGTGTGTGTGTGTGTGTGTGTGTGTGTGTTTGAGAGAGAGCGCGTGAGCATGGGAGTGGGAGTGTAGCGGCTCCGGGGGCTGCCCTCGGCAGCCTTCTTAAAGTAGCCTCCAAATGAGCCTAATTTCGATTCTGCTGTCCGCCAGGGCTGGCTCTCAGGACTCCTCGGCGCGGTTGGTCGCTGCCTCACCCTCCCTCGGCCAAGACCTGGCCTGATCCGTCCATTCCCTGGTGTCTCATTGGAACCTCCCTGGAGGAAGGGGTGGGGGGTGAACAACTCCCAGCCGCCAGTTCCATTTGTTGCGCTTTTTTCATTCGACACAATAAAAGTCAAATTAATTGATTCATACCATTAATTACGGCGCGTAGCGTGAAAAGCAACGCTTCCCCTCGGTTAGAGATCTATTGTGCTAATCTCTTGTTCAATCAGTGTTACCATCTGATGCCGGGTCTGGCCCTTACAGAAACTTTTCGACTCGATTAGCTAAATGATGAGACATGCAGGACCTACTGGCTGCGGCCCCGACGTCCGTCGCCTGTGCCGGCCCAACCGCTTAATATCGATTTCCAGCCAAGGCAGCGGATTTTCCCGCGACCACCCTGGACTGGGGAACCCGCCACGGGTTTCCCCCTTCCGGGCTGACTGTAGCACCAGCGCAACCTCCCGGGGCCGGAAGGAGGCAAAGCAGCGGCCCAGGTGGGAGGCCGGAAGGTTCCCGCAGTCCTCGCTGCGGGATGCAGCCGGGGCGGAAGGGCTGGAGCCCATAGCTGTGCAGGGACCTGCCTTTCGCCGACTAGATTCTGGGCTAAGTAAATCCTGTTTGCCTCGTAATTGCAGTTTGCAGCTAAGAGCCCACAAATCGTCAGTTACTGCCAGACTTCAGGACAGAGAGAGACTGAAGAAGCGAGACAGCTACAGAGAGAAAGTGACACATTAGTCGCGGAAAGAAAAATATGATAGAGGGACCAGAAATATTTGAGGGTGGGGGAGGAGAAATGTGGATTAATATTGTCTGGGTCGCAGAGGGCTACTGGGGAAGATAGAAGGAGAACGAGTACACACACACAATTATTATGAGTGAGAGTAACTACTTGGGTCGCAACAAACAAACTTCCCAAGAGGAATTTAAAGAAGGTGGCACCCAGCTGTCTCACCTGTTCAAATGTTTGAAACGTTTCAGCCAAAGGAGAAGGGAATGAGGCTCCCTGCGTTTCTCCTGGGGCCCGTAGAGTCCGTGGTACCCAGCTAGGGAAGCCACCTGAACGGGATCCTTCGAAGGCGAGGTCGTGGCGGTGGTGGAGCGGACCGAGGTTCTAGCAACAGGAAACAAGAAAAGTGGAGTCTGGATCGATAAGAAGGAAATTGAGACGTCTCCGGGGAGGGGAGATTTAGTGTGTTCTGAGGGGTGAAATGGAGGTGGGGGAGGAATAGATGGAACAATTTATGACGGAGAAGAGGAAGTTAATTACAACTTAATTTGGGTTCCTAAGTGGTCAACACTGGAGGAGAGGCACGGTAAGAGTGTGCGGGAGGCAGGAATGGCCCACCTACCCCTCGCCAGGCCCAAGCGAACCCAAGTGCCCTCTTCCTCCTCCTTTAAGTCAGGGTCTATGCCAACGGCTTGAATAAATCGTTGGTCCGAAGTGAGATAGAATCATCACGCCCGTGCGCTGGTGCACTTTTTCTTATAATCCGGGGAGATGTGACCAGTTTCTGGGCAGTAAGGGGTGCCTCCCCCACCGAGAGCAGCCGCCCTCTATAGCAGAGGGAAGGAAACGTGGGTGGAGCCCATTTGGAAAATACCCCTCCTTTCCCTCCACTCCCGCCCCCCACCCTCGTCCCAAGAAACAAAGTCGGCTTCTTCTTGACAATCTTCATAGATATGTTAAACTATTATCAGCCTCTGTTTGGATGGCCACCACCGGGCAAGGTGGGACGGGCTGAGATGACACCCAGGTCCCCAACCCACCCAGATTATTTCTATTTCCAAGTGGGTGGGATTTTCAACTCATTTCCCACCAACCTTGTGTATGTCTCCAGATCTCTTTGGGGTGGGGGAAAAAAAAAAGCTAATTTAACGTTCTTGTTTGGATTTCCATCTCAAAACTTCATTTATTTTCAAGGTGTCCGCCACTCAGGGCCCATGCCAAGAAGTACCTATAAATGGCGAAAGACCAAAAGGAAAGGAGGAGAAAGAGAGAGAGGGAGAGAGAGGATGGTTTCGAATTTATTTATATTGGAAATGTATAAACATCCATTCTGTAAAAGGCAACACGTTTAATTAACGATGAGAGAGCAGTTAGGGGCAGAAAGCTAGTAAAATTGTGTGATAAATTTATGGCATTGTTAGCGTGCTTTTAATTATGGCTATTATGTTAATTATTTCACATTAGCATGGAGTTATCAGCAGCATGTCAGATTTAATCAAAACGAGCCTTTCTCTCGAAAATTGTTCTTTTCATCCACGAGGAGAAAGGTCTTGGGCAATATCGCGGCTTAAAAATGACTTGGCATTGAAAGCTCGTGTCTTTCCGACACGGTTTGGAGCGATGCGGCCGGGCCCGGCTGTCCGCTGGGTCCCTCCAGGCTACCGGCAGCTCGCGGAGGAGCCGAGGGCTGGGTTTTTAGGAATTCACCATTTTCACCCCCTTCGGAGCCGACACTTCATCATACGGGTTCATTCTGTCAAACAATATGATGCTGCTCATTTTTATCTGTCCCGCTTTACAAAACCCCATTCAGCCCGCCGAGGAGCAACAAAAGCCTCGGAGCGGCGCTGCGGCCGCTGGCGGCCACGGCCTGCCCTGAGCCCCAGACTGAAAGGCAACAGGGCCCGAGGAAAGCAGGCGGCGGGCGCGCGCCCCTCGCCGCCCAAGGGAACGCGGCCGGCCGGGGCCCGCGCGCCCAGGTGACCAGCCCTCGGGTGTGGCCCGGGCGGGACACGCCTCTCCCAGGCCCGCGCCCGCCTGCGGCCTCCCCTCAGGCGCAGGCCGGTAGCACCTTTCCCTCCTGGCGAACGACTCGCCCACCCAGGCCACATCGATTTTTTAATCACTGCCGATCGATTTATTGGGAGCAAATAAATAGCCCGTTTTGGAAACGTTTCAATTGTTGCCTTGATGGTTGGGCGACGCGGGCTGGCGCGCAGGGCCGAGGGGCGCGCGCCGGAAAGGGCTTGTGGGAAAGTGCGGAGCGCAAAGGCCGAACGCCACTTGCCGCGGGAGTCTCGTGTGTGTGCGCGCGCGGGGCCGCCCACCACAGGTGCTCCTGCGCCTCCATCTCGGGCGATGCCCCGGCGTCCTCGAGGGTCCGTCCGGCTTCCTCCTCTCGTACTCAGCTCCCTCTGGCGGCGGGGCGGGCAGGAGCTCAGCGCCAGCCTTTGCACCTTGTCACGTCCAGGCAAGTTCGCCCGGGTCTCTGATTCCTTAGCAAAGTTTTCCTTCAGGACACCGAGCGGCCCTGAGTCCAGTCCCCGGACGCTCGCAGGTTGAGGCCTCTCGGGCCCACGAGCAGCTCGCGCCCACGTCGCTGGCCTTCCGGCCCAGGCCCGCGGACGCCACTGCCTCCGGGTCCCTGGATCGGGAGCGGTCTTCGGGAGCAGGACCACTCAGGCCCCCGCCCTTCCCGGGACAGAGCTGTGGACCGGCCAGCTGTTGCCTTATTTTTAGCGCCATTCCATTCGCGCGGTTATATTTAACTCGATCCACTCCTCCGAGGAGGTCGCTCGGACATCGAATTCTCTACATCGCAGCCTAGGCCGGCCCGCCTCGCCTCAGGGGCGGTCCCTCAGGGGCAGATTGGAAAACCCCTGCTTAAGAATCTTTGACATCTCTGGAGTTTGGCTGGGAGAAGAGAGCTTGGGAGGGCTGGTTCTAGGAGCTGTCGCTAGCGCGCCTGCATGCACTCTGCGTGGAGGTGCAGTCTTGGGTGGGGGGAAGGGGAGTAGGCCAAGGAGTCAGTCCCCAGGGGGGGTGCTCGGGGGGGGGGGGGGGGGGGTGTCGGGTCCACTTCCTTCTTATGCATGGCCCAGAGTATCCATCCAGGTGAACTGGAAGACCTCTTACAACTCTGACCTTCAGAAGGTTTATGATCTTCTATTCCTGCAGAAGTCCCCCCTTCTCCCTACTCCCAAACACAAACTCAACAGGGTACTTAAATTTGACTGGCATGTTGGCTTTCCGGTTCCAGCCCAGTCTTCCCTTGACAGAATCTCAAGAAGACCATGCCGTGGACTCAGTCACATCCTGGGGAAAGGACCCACTTAGATCACATGTAGAAACGCCATTCTAACATACTTAATTCACTCAGCTCAAAGTGAGTTTACAAACAATGCAAAAGCCACATACTAAAGGTACACATACAGAGCTGGGACATGGAAACACACTCTTAAAACTTAAATTCTCCTTCTGACACTTTTATGTATGTATTTATTTATTATTATTATTAGAGAGAGAGAGAGAGAGAGAGAGAGAGAGAGAGAATCTTAAGCAGGCTGTACACTCAGAGCCCAGCCATATCGGGATCCCAGGACTCTGGGATCATGACCCCAGTGGAAATCAAGAGTGCCATGCTCATCATGCTCATTGGACTGAGGCACCCAAGTGCCCTTCCTTCTAATACTTTTAAAGAAAGAACTTTCTTAACCTTTGGTCCAAAGCGTATATTTCTGGCTGCCTCTTTTTGTAGATCTCCCTGCAATGTATAGGAGAAGGATGGAAGTCATACAGCTGAATTCAGTGGGAGGGGATATACAGTTGACCCTTGAACAATGTGGTTTGAAATGCACAGGTCCATTTATAGGCAGGGTTTTATTTGTTTTGTGTTGTTTTTTAAGATTTTATTTTTAAGCAATCTCTACACCCAGTGTGGGGGGCTCGAACTCACAACCCCAAGACCAGGAGTCACTCCCTCTATTAATTGAACCAGCCAGGCTCCCAAGAAGGGTTTTTTTCCCCCATACAGTACAGTACTATAAATGCATTTTCTCTTCCTTATGATTTTCTTAATAACATTTTCTTTTTTTCTAGCTTACTTTACTGTAAGAGTATAGTATATAATACATATAATATACAAAATATGTGTTGACTGTTTATGTTATTGGCAAGGCTTCCTGTCAACACTAGACTATTAGTAGTTAAGTTTTGGGGGAGTTAAAAGTTATACCCAAATTTTTGACTGCATTGTCGGTGCCCCTAACCTCAGCATTGTTCAAGGGTTAACTGTATAAATAAATGCATATATATTCATTTACTCATTTATTAATACTTTGAACAATTCTAAACTCTGGAAAAGGCTAGGGAGGAAAAGAATTAAATTCAGGATTCCAGGGTGATAAGTACTGTGGTAGAGGTAAACAGAGCATTTGGGAGGGCTCAGTGGGTGGGAAATGAGAAAATGTGAAGCTTTCCAATACAGAAGATAATACTGACCAGCTAGCTCTAACTTCAGGGGGCATTGGGAAAAAATCAGGGAGGAGTAAATTAGAACCTGGGGTACTTTGGGAAAACAAAGTACTAAGATGACTGAGTGTCCTTCTAGATAGGCCACTGGGTACTTGGTCTCAAGGGAAATGGGGAATAGAGTGTGACAAGGAAACAGATGAGAATAGGAAGAAGGGAGAAGGTATAGTATAAAAATAGAACTTTGCTTAGAAATTTGGTCTAGGTCCAGTATGACCCATTTTAGATGACATGCAAGTGCTTTGACTAACACATGGGAGAGATTTAAATGGGAACATAGATGAAAGGAAAAGATTTTATGGAAGAGCTTGACAGGGAGAGACTACTGAAAAGACTGGCTAGTAGGCCCATCTCCTTTTCTAACCTTATCATATTAGTTCATCGAGGGCCAGGCACTGGAACTACAGGAGTTAATAAGGTAGACTCCACTTTTATAATATTAACTCCACAAGGTTAGGAATTTTCATCTGCTTTGTTCACTATTGTATCCCTGGCCTCCAGCTAAACATTGCCTGGGTGGGGAGTAGGTGAAAGTTGGGGGGGGGGTGGTGGCACTAAACATGGGGAAGGGGAGTCATGCTCAATAAATACTGATTAAATGAAGGCATCAGTAAGACACAGCCCCACTCTGATGGGTGACTTATTCAAGAAATCTATAGCTAAAATGTAGTGTGATGAATTATAAATACTTAGAATATTATAGGAGTGCAGAGTAGACATACCTAAGTCTTCCGGGAAAAGACAAGGACTACATAGGAAGGTTTCCCAAAGGAAATAATGCTTGAACTGTCTTGAATAATGATAACTGCTGTTAGATGGATGAAGAGAGAAACAGAGTTCTAGGCAGAGAACACGGCATGAGCAAAGACACAGAGGTATAGGAGATGTGAGGAGAAGTGTATAGTCTAATATGACAGAAATAGGAGGCAGGGAGTGGCTGGAGTTGATAGCAGAGAGCTAGACAAGGGTGAAATCATGAAGATTCCTGAATATGTGCTCAAGGGCCTGAAAATGGTAAAGAGTCACGGATGGATTTCAACTTTATGATTGGCATGATCAGAGTAAAATGTTGGAACAGTCTTTTAAGGGCACGTGAAGAATGAATTAGATGGAGTAAAACTGGAAATAGTAAACAGGCAACTTCAGTTACCTCAAAAGTGATGGAATTGTGGCTCAAATTATTGGCAATGGGACTGGAGAGAGAGGATGAATTGGAGAAGGATGTAGGAGGTAAAATTGGTAGGAGTAAGTGTCTAATTAATAAAAGAGAAGGAGTTCATGGTAACTCCCAGATAAAAAATTTGGGTGTCTGGAGGCAATGTTGGGAAAATACAGATGGAAGAACATTCTCTAGTCCCTTTCTCCTCAGTCATCCCCATGACTACCCATGTTATCTCCTTAAATATTAGAGCATGACAGTCACTTTCTGATCAAAAACCTCATTATTTATAGAAGAAAATCCAACTCTTTAAGAAAGTAATTTAGGTGTGCCATGATCTGGCTCCAGCTTAACTTCTAGTGTCACTTGTACCCAATGCACTAGCTCCATGGGATATATGCTATTCTCAGGACACACCATGAACTCCTTTATATACCAGGCGGTGTGACTTTGAGCACATTCATAGACTTTCTGTACCATATTTCCTCATCTGTAAAATGAGGATAATGATACCTTCCTTATGTGGTTATTGTAGGGATTAAATAACCCAACATGCTTAGAGCAGGGTTTGACACATACTTAAAATTTCTTTTAATGAGTTATATCTTTGAAATGCCTTTTCCTGTTTTGTTTTGTTTTGTTTTGTTTTGTTTTGCTTTGTTTTGCTTTGCTTTGCTTTTTGATTGAGAGACATAGTCTCAGCTTTCTAGGAATTTTCAGTTTAGTTGTAAGAGTAAGAGAGGCAGACATTGTAAGCCCTTGAAGATAGAGATTTCTCAATCTTAGATTATTATTATCTTTATCCTGAAAGTGACTATTGTAGAATTTTGAGCAGGGGAGTGATATTACTGGATATGTGTTTTAGCAATATCACTCTCATCAGCATGGAGAACGGACTGAAAAAAGATGAGTTTAGTTTTCCACATACTGAGTTGGAGACACTGGTAAAATTTCTAAGTAGAAATACTTAGTAGGAAATAAGAGTTTAGAGTAGTGCCTAATGGATGTATAATGTGAACTACAAATGTGAGCCGTGCATGTCCTTTTAAATGTTTAATAACTACATTTTAAAAAGTAAACAGAAATAGGTCAATTGATTTTAATGATACATTTTATTTGCCTAAACACTTTTATTCCTAAAAGTGTTGTCATTTCAACATGTGTATGAAAATTTTTGAGATATTTCCCATTCATTTTTTCTAAGTCTTTGAAATATGGTGTGTATTTTATCCTTATAGCCATCCTAGTTTGAAGTGGCCACATTGCAAGTGCTCCACAGCCACATGTGGCTAATGTCTATAGTATTGAACATCTCAGGTCTAGAACTTAAGAGAGAAGCCAGGACTACAAATAAAGATTTGAGAGTCATCAGCATTCAAGTGTAATAGTTCAAGCAGTGAGTAAGCTCTGGGGTGCCTGGGTGGCTCAGTTCCTTGAGCATTCAACTCTTGATTTCAGATCAGGTCATGATCCCAGGGTTGTGGGATGGAGCCCTGAATCAGGCTCCATGCTTAGCATAATTAAGATTCTCTCTCTCTCTCTCTCTCTCTCTCTCTCCCTCCCTCCCTCCCTCCCTCCCTCCCTCCCTCCCTCCTTCCCTCCCTCTCCTTACCTCTCTTTCTCTCCCCCTCTGCCCCTCTCCCCACTCTTGCATTCTCCCTCTTAAAAAAAAAGAAGAATCTGAAAGCCATAAGCTCAGCAAATGGGAATGTGTGGGATGAGGAAAAGGCCATGGGAATATCAGAGATAAGTGAAAGAGAAAGGGCCCATAAAGGAGAGTGAGAAAATAGAGCATAAATTGGGAGGAATACCATCATGTAAAGGAAGCAAGAGGGACTTTTGAGAAGATAAGTGTAGTCAATAAGATCAAGTGTTTTTGAGATATATTCTTATGTGTAATTGTTATATAGATATTATTATAAGGGTTTTGCCATCTCTGATAGGAATTATTTAACTATAAGTAGGTTAGTTATTCAAATTCTGGCAAGACAGTTATCAAGATATCATTTCTTCATTTTGTGCATAGTCACAAAATGTCATTGTTTGATTTAATTAAAGCATGTGTATTGCCTCTTTCTATGAACTTGTGCCAGTCACAGTGGCCAAACTATTGCTACTTGTCCGGAACTGTTTAAGTCTACTTTTCAAGTATAAGTATATCTAGGGCCTGTTTTGTTCTCAGAGTCGTCCCAGTTTGGATAATAAATTATTTGGTCACCCCATACATGGTAAACATAATTTTCGACACCTGGAACATAGTCAAACTGCCCTTCAGGTTTTCTACTAACGGATAGAAAAGTAGAAAGAAAGAAAGAAAGGAAGGAAGGAAGGAAAGAAGGAAGGAAGGAAGGAAAGAAAGAAAGAAAGGAAAGTGCTTGAAACACACATAGGTGCCACTTACTATAGTTTTAATTGCCTCCCAGTTAGATCAGGGCTTCTCTTTGGACTCTCCTCAAGTGTTCTGAAGGGAGTTGAAACAGCATAACCTGCCAAGTAAGACTGTGACTGAATCTTTTTGAGTACATCTGTACATTCTCATCCTATCCACATTCCCAGGATAATGAAAGTGATTTATTAAGCACTTGCTATGTGCTACATGCTTTCATATGCAATTTACATGTATTTAATTTTTACTACAATCTCATGAGGGAGGGGCTATAATTATTCCCATTTTACAAATGAGTAAGGTTAGTTAGCCAGTGTTTGAACCTGTGCAGTGTGGCTTCAGAGCCCATGCTCTTAACCACTACATTATACTGTTCTGTAATATCATCTTTCTCTTCACCTGCCCCTTCCATTCCTTCCTCATCCCCAACAACTTTCTCACTGGCACTCACAACTGAGTTAAATATTTCAGTATGACATATTGATTAAATGCTTCTATACTTTTAATATTAATTATTTGAATGATGGAAGATGAACCAAGAACAGAGACCTTTATTGTCTAGTCATTACTTTGATATTTTGCTCTTTTATGGGAAGAGAAGATTTGTGTCAACCATTTTGTGTTATTTTCTTTTAAAAGGATCCATAACACTTTTTTTTTAGAGGAAAAGATTTATTTATGTTTTTATTAACTTTTTTTTAATTTATTTTTGAGAGAGAGAGAGTGCAAGCGGGGGAGGGGCAGAGAGAGAGGGAGAGAGAGAATCTCAAGCAGGCTTCATACTGTCAGCACAGAACCAGATGTAGACATCAGGCACTCAGGTGCCCCATGCTTAATCGACTAAGCCACCTTGGTGGTTCTTGCTCAGTATCTCCCATGAACCTGCAGACAAGCTGTTGACGGGGGCTACATTCATCTGAAGATTTGATTAGGACTCCGTCACATGGCTGCTTACAGGAGGGCTCAGTTCATTGCCATGTAGGCGTCTCCATAGGAGTACTTAAGTATCCTTATGACATAACAGGTAGCTCCTCAGAGCAAGAGAGAAAGCAAGAGAGAAGCCACAATATCTTTTATAACTTAGCTTCATCACATGCTATCACTTCTGCTGAGTCTATTGGTCACACAGAACAACCCAATACGGTGTAGGAGTGCACTATATAAGGATACGAATACCAGAAAGTGATCATCAGTGGCCATCTTGGGGGGCTGGCTACCACAATCCACTCTTTGATCCCCTATGACTCATGTTGCTCCTGCATACAAAATGTATTCACTTACTCTCAAGGTTCCTAAAAGTCTCATTTCATTATAGCATCACCTCAAAGTTCAGAATCTCATCATATAAATCAAGTTCAGGTATAGACAGCTCCTTGAGTACAGTTCTTCTTGATCTGAAGACCTAACTAAAGAGACAAATTACCTTCCTTCACACACACCCAACATACAATGGTAAGATAAGCATAGAATAATTGCTATAAAGACACTCTTATTCAAAAAGGGGGAATAGGGGAGTCACACAAGAGTAACTGGTTCATAGCAATTCTGAAATCCAGTTAGGCACAGGGTGATATTTCCTTGATTAGGTCTCTGTGCCTGAGAATAATTCCCCACGATCTTGTCTCTCCACCTTCTGGGTTATTTCCATTCTCCAAATCACCCTTGCTTTTTCATGAAAGATAGCACACGTTTGCGGCTGATTAATTTTTTTTTTTTTGGCCTGTTTCTTGCTTGTGGAAGTTTGGAAGGTCCAAACACCTCTTTTAATTTTTCTGTGTGTATGTCCCTTTTTGTCCAGTCTGGAGATGTTTCTGCCAATGGAATTCTCTTCTGCCAATATACTTCTACAGGTGTCTCCTGTCATCCTTACAGTCATATATATTGATGAAAATGAACCCCATTCCAGCTCCAGAGGGTGTGAAACTTGATTGATTTAATCTAGCTATGATGATTTCATTCACCTTGCCAGAGATTGATTAAGACATGGTGACGTGATACCATTTTGTCCAGTGAGAAAGAAGGGGAAGGTTGTTCAAGGGTTTCTAGGAAAGGTTTTCTTTGGTGACAAATATCTCTAGGGAAGATAGAGTTCCTCTTCTGCTATAGACATTGTTAGGTCTGCATATCATACTTGCAGTTGTCATCTTTTGGCTTTGAGGCTAGCAGAAGAAAAGGCTGGAAAGCACTTAGATTCTTCATTATGTAATTGAGCAACTGAATTAATCAATGCCAGAAAAGCAAATTTTCTTTAAGTTTTTAAATACTTATTTATTTAATTAATCTCTACACCTAACATGGGGTGCACGCTCACAACCCCAAGATCAAGAATTGCTTGTTCTTCCTACTGAGCCAGCCAGGTGCTCTGTAGTCATGAATTTAAAGTGACACCCAGTCAGCATGACTGCCTGTTTGTTTTGTTTATTTATTTGTTTGTTTGTTTGGGCTGATTGCTCAGGTGAAGGCTGGAGAAAAATAGTGGATAATGTGATACAAAGAGGGTTATGTGCTTATGTGTTTACCAAGTACAGTAGGTATACTTTACAAAGAAATTTATTACAAGTATGAATCTCCCTCTTTCTACTTTCCTCTCCCCTCCCCCCTTTCCTGTGCTCTTATCTCTTTTTTTTCTGTTCTTGCCCATTCATTTTTCCTCATCCTATTTTTCCTTCCCCTTTCTTCCTCCTGTATAGGTAACTTCTCTGTCTTCTTTGAGCTACCATTTATTTTTATGCATTGTTTTATTCAATACCCATAACAGCCCTGTCTAGTAGATACTGATTAATATTCCCATTTTTTAGTTGATAGATTAGACTAAACAACTTGTTCATGGTCATACAGCTAAAAAGTAGCCAAACAAGCATTCAGCTCAAGTCTATATGATTCCAGAGTCTGTGCTTTAACCACTATGCAGGAGTGAAAGGAACTCTTGTAAAAGAAAATTTGCTAGCTCTCACTGTTAAACTAGTGGAGTTCTAGTAGATATATCTTATATAGATATATGAACAGAAAACTGTGATTAAGGCCTCTAGTTCTTATGGGAGCCAATACTGTAACTTTAAAATAATTAATATTTAAGTGTTTATTATTCTTTAAAACAAGATAAAACCTTGAAAGTTTAAAACAAGACCAAGATTGTAATTTTTCTAACTAGTTTTACCCTATTAAGTTAGCTGGTTCCCTGAAGACTTGATTGCCACAACTTAGGTAGCTAAAAAGAGGAAAATTTCAGTCCCAGACCCTCTCACCCACCCCCCGTATATGAGGATGCTAAAAGGGTGCCAACCACATCTGATATTTATCTTTTTTTCTAGGATATTTTATAACAAATCATGACCTAGAGAGAGTTCTCTGAAACCTAAGGAAATGAATCTTTGTGTATTAATTTAGAAAACCTTACTTTTAGTGGTCCAATTTTGCAGTTGTTTAGAGAGTCATATTTAGTTTTGACCATGTATCTTTCCTTTTTAGGAATAGGAAATTGGTATCAAAAAATGATGAAATCTTCTGTCTCTGGTAGTCTTATCAGTCTGTAACTAGTTGGGACTACTTAGGAATTCAATTTTTTTTGAATACTGTGCCTTAGAGAGGAAAATCTTTTCTTTGTGCTCTGATTTGGGTGTTGTTTAGAGAAAGTGATATTTAGTTTGGAGAATGACAGTCCTCTTGTCCCCTTATAGATCAGTATTGATAACTGACAAATAGCCCTGATGCCTCCAGGGCATTCACAGTTTTTGAATATTCACTCCTATTTATTTAAAAGACTTAGAGGAAAACAGCTATACTTACTCTTTTATTATGTTAATCTAATTTACATACCGACTGGAATTGTTTATATAGGGGATTCTGACAGTGATACTGTTTGCCTAAGGAAGAAAACTTGGTAGCAATCTTGTCATTTAGTATTTACAGTCTGCAAGCTGTATATATTTGGAGAATCTTTCTAAAATATTGCATGACAGGAAATTTCAATAAGCATGTTTAAATGAATTCTAAGGAAACAGACAGAAAGGAAATATGCCTCTCTGGTTCTGAAACATTTATCTCCCTGGGTGGAAAAGGGTAGGGGTAAGCCTTTGAATGATAGATAGTCCAAGAGAAAAATGCACATTAATCTGTGGTTTAATGTGTTCCCTAAATGTCTTAATTGCTTTTAAAGCCATGTAAATAAATAACATTCAAAGGACGTGAATTAATATCCTAAGAAATGACTTTCCTGATATAAGGGCTCCTATTTCAAATAATATTTATATGGCACTACAAATAATTTTCAGCCAAGAATTAAAACCTGCAGTTGGGAAACCAGAATTTACCAACTGTTAGTAGGAACATTTTTTTTTGTTTTGTGGTTTTTGTTCTACCATAAGGCTAATCCTTGCCCTAGGTATTCACATGTTGTTTCACAAAGGAAGAAAGGATCAACACTCTCAGGGAGGGGACAGAGGATCTTGGATTGCTAAATCTTACAATCTTATCTTTACAGCACATTAAAGATAGGAGTTGAACCTAAAGATAAATTCAGCATATCCTTAGTTTTATTTCTGAATACAACATTTTATGTCTTACAGAGAGATAAAAAAAAAAAAAAGGTTTGTTTTAAATGATCATCAATTTTGTGAATTAAAAGTGAGGTATCTGGTCATAATCCTCCTTACACTCTCCTCAAATGATTAAAATAAAAATCTATAAGCCAATTCCAATTTTGGAGAAGTTTTAATGTTGAACTTTATTTGATTTGTAAAACTCAGCTTATTTTCTCTTTTGCACCTATGAGTGACCCACCCCCTGACTCCTCCTGGACATAGGAAGGTTCTATAGTATTTATATCTTAGACTCATGATTAGAAATTCATGATTCAGTATATAAATACATGTAACTAAACACATACATATATGGAACATATTTCATAGAACAAGATTCACACTGTGTGTTGTACTATGATTTTTTTTTTCCTATTCTGGAGGGAAAAAAAATGCTAGTCACGACCCACAAAATTGATTTCATGGCCCACTAATGAGTTGCAACCAACAGTTTGATAAAACACTCTCCAGACTCTAGAGAAATAACAGAATTGAACAAGCACGTTCTTTTTGACTTGCTGAAATTCTGAAGCCAAGTGAAACCTCTCCTCCTTCCTTTATACCATCTTTCATGTTTTTCCCTATGCATTTGTTTCCTCACGTTATATTCAGACCTGGGACTTAACAGATTTGGGAGGTGGAAAGCTGATTTTTGTCACCACTAGCTTCAGAAGTAGAGAAGTTGCAGCTAAGAAGTGTCTCACAGAATAACCTGCAAAGGAATGAAACAGCTGTAACTAGGGTATGACTATCAGATCCTGCTGGGCACACTTTAAACCTATTGTAGAGGAGGCCTTTATTAGAGATGTACTCACTTCTTGTGAAAGATGAGTCTATAGCCTTGCTTTTAAAGCACTGTGTATGGCTGTTTAAATGAATCTCTTTTTGAAAAAATTCACAAATTTCCTAAAATTCATAAATCCTTCTGTTCTACAGCAAATACTAGAATATCAACTATAGGAAAGCAAAGATTTTTGTCCATTTTTTCACTAATATATCCCTAATCCCTAGAACACTGCCTGATACAAGTTGGTGCCCAATTTAAACATAGTTATTTCCTAAAGAATTCCCCAATTGGAGCACACCTGTATTCACATAGCATGGACAGTTTTACACAATCTTGCCGGTCATCATTCCTTATCACATTTTCTAGAAGACCCTTTGGGCCAAGATCACACTAAAAAGTAACATCGGGGCACCTGGCTGGCTCAGTCAGTACAGCAAGGGACTCTTAATCTTAGAGTCATAAGTTTAAGCCCCACATTGGGCATGGAGCCTCCTTTAAAAGAAAAAAAAAGAAAGACAAAAAATAACCTCAATGCAGTTTATGCACATCATTTATACCTTATTAAAGCTGTTTACAAAACTAAACAAAACAAAAAATAACCTCATTAATGTAAAATTGTTGCTTTAAGAGAGGCCAGTGATGCCAGGAAAGAACAAATAACCAAAGGGAGACAAAAGAAATTCTAATATGCATGATAATATCAAGCATTTATGAATGCTTAATAGCTAGGTAGGAAGGGAGAAATATTCAATTCTCTGTTATTCAGTTCTCACATTTCTGAGAAGTAGATACTACTTTTAGTCCTTTTTTTTTTTTTTTTTTAAGAAATTTAGATTTATGGGGCTTAAGTAAATTACTCAAACCTGCATAGGTAATAAGCAGTTAAACTGGAATTTGAACCCAGGTCTACTGTTTTAAGTTTATAGTAGATGAGGTTAAAGCTTATTAAGACACTAAAGTCAACTTATACACTTCAGTTTTAAATTCATATTTGTCATTTTTTCATTATTCATTTACTTATTAAATTTTAAAAGTTTATTTTTGAGGGAGAGAGAGAGACGGAACACCAGTGGGGGAGGGGCAGAGAGAGAGGGAGACACAGAATCTGAAGCAGGCTCCAGGCTCTGAGCTGTCAGCACAGAGCCCGAAGCAGGGCTTGAACCCACAAACCAGGAAATCATGACCAGAGCCAAAGTCGATGCTTAACCTACCAAGCCTCCATTCATTTAAACAAATGAGTTGAGACCCTAATATAAACTAGGTATTAGGTCAACAGTGTTAACTGCGTAGGTGTAGTCTCTGCTCTCAA
Source organism: Panthera uncia (assembly GCF_023721935.1). Classification (NCBI taxonomy): domain Eukaryota; kingdom Metazoa; phylum Chordata; class Mammalia; order Carnivora; family Felidae; genus Panthera; species Panthera uncia. Next base: position 53,754,965 of record NW_026057585.1, read on the forward strand.
GACATAGGATCTGATGGAGCAGACAGGTAATAGATAAGAAATAAACAAACAAGAAGTGTTTATCAACAAAATGTGATAAAGGAAGAAGTAGAGTGTTACAATACAGAATAATAGCTGGGAAGTCTAGGGTGTCTTTTTTTAAGATAGAATTGCCTATGGGGCACCTGAGTGGCTCAGTTGGTTAAGCGTCCAACTTTAGCTCAGGTCATGATCTCACAGTTCGTGAGTTCGAGCCCCGCGTCGGGCTCTGGGCTGATGGTTCAGAGCCTGAAGCCTGCTTCCAATTCTGTGTCTCCCTCTCTCTCTGCCCCTCCCCTGTTCATGCTCTGTCTCTCTCTGTCCCCAAAATAAATAAAAACGTTAAAAAAATTTTTTTAAGATAGAATTGCCTAATGGATCTTTTAAGCTAAGATTTGGAGGATGGGGAATCAGTCTTTCTAAGAGCAGGAGGTAGTTGTTAAGTGGTACAGAGGGTGACAACACTGTGTTCCAGGTAGCAGAATGGCTCAAGGGAAAACCTCTGAGGCAAAAAAGAGCTTGGGTAGGTGGACAGGAGCTTTGTGCACCAGAGGAACAAGAAATGTGGTTGGAGAGGTTGGGCTGGGGCCACATCATACAAGGTCTTGTCAGCCTTGGAAAGGAGTTTGGATTTTGCTACATATGCACAGGAATAGCCATTCTCAGATCAGTCCTTTGGATAACACTGCCAATGAGAGGTTTTTAATTAGAATGCTTGATAAACTCATTGCATCAAATGAAATTTCAATATCTAATTAATTAGCATGTATTACAGTAACTACTGTGTATCCCTTTACTATTATCTAGCCCTCCAGTACCTTTTCAAGAGTGCATATATTTTCTTTGGTAATTTCCCATTTGGAAATGCCCAACATTTTACTTTTATTCCTATATTGTCTACTCCTGTAATATATCAATTGGCTTTTAGAAAGCATGTATTGAAGTCTTACTAACTACTATGGATCTTATCCTGATGAACTAGCAGACTAATAGCAGAGTTAAGATACATAAAATATTACATTATAAAGTAAAATGTGTTAAATGGGATAAAAGATATCAATAAAATATTCCTGGGAATTCAGAAGAGAAAGAGATTCCTTTCAGCCCTGGGGGATTAAGGGGAAGGAGAGGAGGAGGATTAAGAGACTTCCTGAAGGAGGTAGCATTTGCTCACGGTTTTGAAAGGATAAGTAGGATTTAAACATTAGGAAGTAGAGAAAAGGGCAAAAAATCTGATTAATTCCAAGTATAAATGAGTGCATGTGTGTTTAGCATGGTCCTTACTGCATTGCGGATCCTCACTTTGATATGATTGTCACCAGACCCTTGGGAAACATCCAGGACTAAAATTGTTTGAATGTATTATGCCGTAGGATTGAAGTTCATTGTACTCTGTACAGAAATTATGTGTACTTCTACCCAGGGCTATTTGTCTTGACTTTCTCAGCTGCTTAAATTTATTAACAAATAATATGGAGAACTAAAGAATTAGAGAGGTAGTTTTAAAAGAGCATTGCATGGGGACAGAGAATCTAGTCTTGTTCTCTTGTTATCTTAATGAGTGATCTTGTTTCTAAAACTATTTGTTTGTAAAGGGGAAAATAATATTTCTATCCCCTATCCCCTACCTATTCAGGCATAGATGACTATGAGCTGTGATGAAAAAGCTCAAAAGAAAGACACTGCATAAATAAAACAATAAAAACAACAATTAAGAAAACACTATTATGCAAAATGATGTTGTTGAAACTCTTTTAGGCAGAAAGCTTTGTATAGAACCATGAGGTACTGGAAATTCCTTCCCTTTATTTTTTTAAACAAGATTTGGAAGTTAAAAGATGATTACAGGTATTTAAATTTGTGGTTGAATGTGGTCAATTCAGAAGGCAGTGTAAGCAGGCAGTTTATAAGACTGCCTGTCCTTATTAACTGGATGGGGAGGACCGGGGTGGGTGGGTGGTGATGGTGTCCTTTGTTAAAATCTGGAAGTGAAAAGCTAAAATCTACCCAATTTAAAAAGTAGCATTCACAGTAACTTCAGGATGCACTTATGTAATTTATAGTTAAAACATAAAAAAAATATTTGGAAAGAGGTTCAGGATGTTGTAAAGACAGATTTCTTAGAAAAGAGGGTTTCTTAGAAAGCTAAGGTGCAATATTGGTGTATTTTATTCTGAGTACCTTTACTGTATGATATACCTTGAAAAAAAAAATCTTAATTTGAAGCATGGTAAAGTACGTTGTGGTGAAGCATTTGCTACATCCACCAATGTCCCAGTTCTCTGAAGCTTAATATATTTAAAATAATCTGATTGCTATCTGAAGATTATTCTTTCTGATCTTAATTTGAAGATTCTGGTTTTAAACACTGGGAAGACAAAAAACTAGTACTTTTAGTTAATTAATAAAGCTATTGCCTAGAGAACTAAAAAAAACCCCTCTTAATCATTTTAACCTTATAAATTCACAGCTATACCATCAAATATATATTAGTTTTATATATTACTAACTGACTTAAGACATCTTTTTCAAAGAAAGTATTTTGAATGGAATCTTGACTTTTACATAACAATTGATAAGTAAACCCTATTCCCAAACTAGGATTTCTAAGGGTTATGTTCTAGTATGTAAAATATTTAGAGAGGTTTAAACAAAGGTATATTGAAAATACTTCTCTTTTGTCTTTTATACCAAAGTTTTAACATTGATCAATATCAAACCAGGTTGAATGTGGACCGGTGTTATGGGAATGGGAAAATAAACTTTTTTAGAAATGGCATACCAAAAAGAGGGCTAGACTTTACATAACAGAATTATACTTAAGGGACACCTGGGTGGCTCAGTCAGTTAAGCGTCCAAGCTCAGGTAATGATCTCACAGTTTGTGGGTTCAAGCCCCACATCCAGCTCTGTGCTGACAGCGTGGAGCCTGGAGCCTGCTTTGGATTCTGTGTCCCCCTCCCCCCTCTCTTTGCCCTTCCCACACTCGTACTCTGTCTCTCTCTCAAAAATAAATAAACATTAAAAAATAAATTTGAAAGTAGAAGAATTATACTTAAATACTTAAGTAGGCCAGCTATAAGATAGAACATTAACGTTATCAATTATATAAATGTTTTCAAAACTTACATATATTTCTGTAAGGAATAACAAAGGTTTCATTATTCTATATATGTGTATGAATGAGTATGTACATATACATATATTAAATTTTACTTATTATTTTGGGTCAAACAAATAGATCCTTAAAACGGGTACAATAATAGCTGATAATAAAGAGCTATTGGTAATGGTTTTTTGATCATTGTAAATGATGAATATTGTCATTTAAGTCCTTTTTTTTTTTTTCCTCTACCCTTTATTCATGGTTTTATGTATCATTTCCAAGTTCTCTTCTATGAAATACTCCAAAATGATTATGCAGTATTAATATACAATTAATGAGATATGTTATAGACAACCAGTCCAATTACTTTACACTCACATCTAACTTTTGACTCCTAATAAGTACTGGCTTGATTATTCCCTTTTCTATAACCCACTTTTGGAGGTTATTATCTAAAAAAAAAAGCCAGCTTCAAATGCTGACATTTCTCATCCTTAGGGATGACCAAAAGAATGTGCTTTACTCTGCAAAGGCCTTTCCAAACAGGGTTCTAAAAATGTTTTGAGCATTTGAAAATAAATATATAATCTTCCAAAATGATCTTTCAGAAAAACAACATTCAGGGGTGCCTGGGTGGCTCAGCCGGTTGAGTGTCAGACTTCAGCTCAGGTAATAATCTCATGGTTCATGGGTTCAAGCCCCACGTTGGACTTTGTGCTGAGAGTACAGGGCCTGCTTCAGATTCTCTGTCTCCCATTCTCTGTGCCTCTGCCCTGCTTGCACACTCATGCACTGTCTCTATCTCAAAAATAAATAAACATTTAAAAAATTTTAAAAAGGTGTGCCTGGGTGGCTCAGTTGGTTAAGTGTCCAACTCTTGATTTTGGCTCAGGTCATGATCTCATAATTCGTGAATTCAAGCCCCAAGTGGGGCTCTGTGCTAACAGCACAGAGCCTGCTTGGTATTCTCTCTCAAAATAAATAAATAAACATTAAACAAAACAACAGAAACTTTTTTTTAATTAAAAAAAAAGAAAAACAACATTCATCTGGAAAGAGAATATCTTTAAGAACACTGCTTTTCTAGATTTCTGTCTCTGAAATATTTTCCAGATAAATATAATACATGTTACCAAAATTTAAGTATATATCCTGCTCTCCCTTTACCCTTGCATTCTATGAACTGTTGTACACTTTTGGCTTCTTAGAATATCTGAACTCTGGCCATCTGCTCTCATTATGGGAGCTCTTTATCCTACTGTCCTCAGTTGGTTGCATTTTGCAATGGGTGTATTCTGTAGTGGTCTGTCTCTGCCGTTTATCCTGTGTTCCAGCAAATACATAATGGCTGACAAAACATGCACATGAACAGTACTGGGTTATGAAGTAACAAAGGAAGAGTGTCATACTGGCTGTTAAAAATGCATTTTAAGGCAGTTTGAGGTGTCTTCAAGTGAAGGGTGGAGAAAAAAGAGGAATAGCCAGGAGGACTTTGGGGATTGGTGGAGTTTTTGACATTATGAAGAGCCTTATAAACATCACTAAAATCTTTCAGGATTGACAGATAGTTGTAGGAAAGGTAGCAGAAGATAACTGCTGTTACCTAAGGGATGTAGTGACTTCAGGGGATTTGAAGAGAACAATTGTTGACTGACAAAGCAACTCCACAGGGGCTATGCTAAAACAACTACGTATAGACTGATTTAGTTTGCACACCTATTTCAGGAATGCAACCCGCCCCCCTTACCAGTACTAAACAGGATATTCATGCAATTAACCTTTACTCTGGCATAAAAACCTAATAATAGTCTGTGATATGGTGTGGGGAAGGTACACAGATTTGCTTTTTTCCCAAATTAAGGAGAAAAATTATAATTTGTTCTTTGTTTTGCTTTGGTTACTTAAAATTGTAGTCTCCTAAGTGGAAGAAGGGTATCACTAAGGTGGATGAAGCTTTCTGAGAGAATAGGAATTGTACAATACGGAGGGTTAATGGGGACCTTTGTTGTTGTTTTTTTGTTTGTTTGTTTGCTTCCAACTTTCTGTGAGGTTATTGCAATTAGAATTTACTGGGTTAAGTGAATTTGTAGATTATATTATATAGTAAATTAAAATAACCTTACAACTTGTACATATAACAAAAGCTTGAAAAAGTTCCTGAAAAGAAAACTTCAGTTTGAAGATTTACTAATGATAAAATGGTAGAGCCCACATTTCTCTCCTACTAGTAGATGTCTTCCTTAGTCACATTAGAAGATAAAAATAATGATGATCTAATTAGAACTTTTCTCTAGCACATCACAAAATAAAAACTGCAACAATGATCTAATTAGAGCTGACAAGAAATTGGCCAAAAAACTTTATTTTTTTAAAGTTTATTCATTTTGACAGAGAGAGAGAGAGAGAGAGATGGGAGGAGGAGAGAGAGAGAGAGAGGGAGAGAGAGAATCCAAAGCAGGCTCTGCACTGTAAGTGTGGAGCAGGACGTGGGACTTGAACTCACAAACTGTGAGATCATGACCTGAGCTGAAATCAAGTCTGTTGCTTAACCAACTGCGCCACCCAGGTGCCCCTGGCCAAAAAACTTTAAATTATCAAGAAAAAAGTTTTTGAAAAATGAATTTATATCTACCCTTGTTAATGATAAACTTGATCTTAAGTGTGTAGTATGCTTTGAGATAAATAATTGAACAAATCTTTGTAGGGCACTTGTCATAAGTCAGGCACTGTTCTAGGTGTTGGGGGTAAGTCAGCGAAACAGATAAAGATTCTTATTTTAGTGGAGCTTACTTTCTTTTAAAAAAATTTTTTTTTAACATTTATTCATTTTTGAGAGACAGAGAGAGAAACAGTAGCAGCAAGGAAGGGACAGAGAGGAAGGGAGACACAGAATCCAAAGCAGGCTCCAGGCTCCAAGCTGTCAGCATGGAGCCTGACAATGGACTCGAACCCATGAACTGCAAGATCATGACCTGAGCCGAAGCTGGACACTTAACCCACTGAGCCACCCAGGTGCCCCAGTGGAACTTACTTTCTATCAAGGCAACAAAAGATGTAACAACTTTATACATTACCTTAGAAGGCAATAAATGTTCAAGGTAAAAAAAAAGAAAAAAAAAAGAAAGAAAAAGGAGAAACAGGGTAAAGCAATCAGGAGTGCTGGGAATGGGACAGTTGATGCAATTTTAAATAGTGTTGTCAAGGTAGGGCTGAAAGGTGACATCTGAGAATACTTGAAGGAAGTATATACTTTGTATACAGTCCTCCTGAGATATTTGCATGCTATATATTCTTTAAATTGGGGTTTATTTATAGTTATTGAAGATAATATAAAAATGCTGGGCCCATACTATGTACTGGTTTGAATAGCTATATGGAAGAAAGGAAAACTAACATTTATTAAATAGCTACTTGGGCTAGGTACTGATTACATTTATTAGAATTTGCTTTGTAATCTAATACCTGTTGTTGTTTTAGTTAAATGTTCCTGTGTGCTTGAAAAAAGTGTATTTTCTAACAGTTGAATTCAGAGTTCTGTTATTAGCTAAAATGACATCTAAATTTTGTTGTTCAAAACATTTGTATTCATATACATCTATCTCTTATACTGATCTATCATTGCTGGGAGAAGTGAGTTAGAATCTCACATCATAATGGTTGATTTGACAGTTACTCATTCTGTGTGTTTTTGCTTTCTGTATTTTGAAGCCTTAGTTCTAGGTGTATACAAATTTAGAATTGTTAGAGCTTCCTGGTGAATTTTTCTTTTTGTCATTATGTAGAGATTCTCTTTGTACCTATGCATATCTGCCTTAAGGCTTATCTTAATTGATATTAACAGTCTACATCAACTTTCTTTTGATAAGACTTTGAATGGAATAACCTTTTCCATTCATTTACTTTCAACTTTTTAATGACATGTTCTTATGTTTTAGATGTTTTTCTTTCTTGTAAATAGTATACCATACAAACTTTTGCTTTATTAATTCACTATGAATATTTTTTAATTGGCAAATTTAGTTGATTTATATTAATTTCAGTTGTTATTTATTGTCACCTCATTTCACGCTTTCTAGTTACTTAAGCTTTTCTTTGTTCCTTCTCCTTGCCTTAATCTTTTCCTGTATTCTATTCATTAAGTTTTCTGTATTCCTTTCTTCTTTCCTTTACTATTGCTTTGGAAATTATACATTTGATTCTGTCCTTTTAGTGGTTACCTATATATTTTATTGAAATTTTTATTATGAAATATTTTATATGGGGGGCACCTGGGTGGCTCAGTTGGATGAGCATCTGACTTCAGCTCAGGTCATGATCTCATGGTTGGTGGGCTCGAACCCCACGTTGGGCTCTGTGCTGACAGCTCAGAGCCTGGAGCCTGCTTAGGATTCTGTGTCTCCCTCACTCTCTGTCCCTCCCCTACTTGTGCTCTGTCTGTCTCTCTCTCAAAAATAAGTAAACATTAAAAAAATAAAAATTAATGAAATATTTTATCTGGACAAAATAACATGTATAATGTACACATAAGTATAAAAAATAATAGAGTGAACACTTGTCTAACCAACCCACAACTTAAAAATAATGTCACCAACTCGATTGAAGCCTTCAGTGAACCATTTCTTACCATTCTTACCAGAGATAATTATAACCCTGAATTTTAAAAATCATATTTCCCTTGCTCTTCTTTATACTTTTATTATGAATATTACATACATACACACATACATTTTACATGTTTTTGAACTTTAGTAGAATCATATAGTCTGTATTCTTTTGCAACTTGCTTTTTCTTCCCTCTATTATGAGATTTATTTCTAAGATTTGTCTGTTGATATATACACTTTTAATTCATTCATTTTATACTCCTAAAATTTCTTGATCAATTTGGCTAGAATTTTATCAATTTTCCTGATCTTCTCAAAAACCATCTTTTGGTTTCATTAATTTTCTGTCATAGTTTCCACGTAGTTCATTTTTGCTCTGGTCTTTATTACTTCATTTTTACTTATTTGGGGTTTAATATGCTTTTCTTGTTTTTTTTTAAGACCAGTCAGTGCAGTGGTAAGAAGAGGGAAGGGTGGAACGAATTTGATGTGCATCTGACTATGAACAGTCAATTGAGATAACTCACTACCTTTGGACAGCTGAGGTCATTGCTTTGAAATCTTTTTTCTTTTCTAGTATAGATGTTTTTGCTGCTATAAATTTCCCTCTGAATATGGGTTTAGCAGCATCACACAAATTTTGATATGTTGTATTATCATTTTTATATAGGTTAAAAATACCTCCTAATTTCTCTTTTGTTAAGTTTTTAAATTTACTTTGAGAGAGAGAGAGAGAGGTGAGCATGAGCAGAGGAGGGGCAGAGAGAGATGGAGAGAGAGAGAATCCCAAGCAGGCTCCCCACCACCAGTGCAGAGCCCCATATGGGGCTGGAACTCATGAACCATGAGATCACCATCTGAGCTGAAACCAAGAATCAGATAGCTTAACCGACTGAACCACCCACATGCCCCACCTAATTTTTCTTTTGATTTCTCCTTTGACCCATGGGTTATTTAGAAGTTCAGTTCCCTAATACTTGGGGATTTTCTATATGCCCTTTTGTTACTGATTTCTAATTTAATTCCATTGTCACTTGGTGTGACTTGAATACTTTTCAATATACTGAGACTTATTTTACTGCTCAGAATATGGTTTATCATAGTAAATGTTCTGTGTACACTTGAAAACAATGTGTTTTCTGCTATTGTTGGTTAGAGTGTTTTATAGATATCAATTAGGTCAGATTGATTGTGCTTTCTTTTTTTAAGTATTTATTTATTTATTTATTTATTTAAGTAATCTCTACACCCAACATGACCACTCATGACCTCAACATCGAGTTGCATGCTCTTCCAACTGAGACAGCCAGGCTCCCCAATGGACAGTGTTTTTAAATTCTTATGTATATTTGCTGACTTTCTGTCTAGTTATTCTATCAATTTTAATACAGGAATATTGAAATCTCTGAATCTAATTGTGGATGTATTTACTTCTTGCAGTTCAGTCAGGTTTTTCTTTATGTGTTTTAAACCTATAGTTATTAGGTTTATTAGTGTTTAGGATTGTTATGCTCTAATGAATTGACTCCTTTATTTTTAAGAAATGACCATCTTTATCCCTGGTAATGGTCTTTGTTCTAAAATTTGCTTTGGTATTTATATAACCCCTCCAGCTTTCTTTTGATTATTAGCATAGTATATTATTAGCATAGTATAACTTTTCCCATCCTTCTATTTTTAATCTATGTGTACCTTTGTATTCATAGTGGGTTTCTTATAAGTAGCATATAGTTGGGTCTTGCTTCTTTACCCAATTTGATAACCTCTGCCTTTTAATTGGGGCGTTATTACTCCATTTACATTTAATGTGATTATTGATAATCATTAGGTTTAAATTTGCTATTTGTCATTTGTGTAATCTTTCTTTGTTCTCCCTTTTCCTCTTTTCTGCCTTCTTTTGGATTGAATATTTTTATGATTTTATCGTATCTGCTTTATTTGCCTTTTAGTTATAACTCTTATTATTATTTTAGTGTTTGATGTAGAATTTATAGTATTCATCTTTATCACAGTTCATATTCAAGTGATATTGTATTACATATACGGTATAAGCACCTTATAGTAGTATATTTCTATTTCTCTCTTCTCAGCCTTTGTGTTATTGTCATACATTTTACTTTTACAAAATATACATCCCATACCACACTGTTGTTATTTTTGTTTACATTTTAATGATATTAAGACAAAAATTCATGTGTTTACTCACATAGTTACCATTTCTAGTGCACTTTACTTTTTTGAATAGGCCCATATTTTTATCTGGTGTCATTTTCCTTCTCCCAAAAAGACATTCCTTAATACTTTTTGTAGAGCACTAGGCACCTGGCTGGCTCTGTCAGTGGAGTATGTGGCTCTTGATCTTGGGGTTGTGGGTTTGAGCCCCATGTTGGGTGGGGAGATTACTTAAAAAAATAAATTCTATAAAGGAAAATAGAAGGGTATCTGGGTGGCTCAGTCAGTTAAGCATCCGACTTTGGCTCAGGTCCTGATCTCACGGTTCATGGGTTTGAGCCTTGGATTCAGCTCTGTGCTGACAGCTCAGTGCCTGGAGTCTGCTTCAGATTCTGTCCCTCTTCCTCTCTCTCTGCCCCTTCTCTGCTTGCACTCTGTCTTTCTCTCTCTCAAAAATAAACATTAATAAAAAAATAGGTCTAGTAGTACAAGTTTTCTGATGATGAATTCTTTCAGCTTTTGTATGTTTGAAAAAGTCTTTATTTCATCTTCATTTTTAAAAAACAGCTTTATTAAGTTATAATTCACATCAATACAATTCACTTAGTTAAGGTGTACAATTCAACAGTTTTTAGTATGTTCACAGTTATGTGCAACTATTACCATAGTTAATTTTAGAATATTTTCATCACTCAGGGAAGAAACCTCATATTACTTAGCTATCACTCCCTGTCCCCTGTCTCTCTTATCTGCAAACCCTAAGAAAGCATTACATTACTCTCTGTCTCTATAGATTTCCATGTTCTAGACTTTCAATATGAATGAACATGGGGCTTGATCCCATGAACTATGACATCATGACCTAAGCTGAAATCAAGAGATGGCTGCTTAACCAAGTGAGCCACCCAGGCACCCCTGTAATAATTCTTTTAATGTTCTTATCTAATAATCCTAACATCTATGTTAGTTCTAGGTTGGTTTTGGTTGATTGATTTTCTCCTCATTCTGGCATACCCTTAAACATAAATAAGTAGCATTTTGTGTTTGACTTCTTTTACTTTAATGTTCTCAGAGTTCACCCATGTTGTAACATGTATCAGAACTTCACTTTTTTGTGGACAAATAATATTCCTATGTATGGATATACCATATTTTGTTCATTTCTCAGTTGATAGGCATTTCAGTTGTTTTCTACTTTTTGACTATAATGACTAATGCTGCTATTAATATCCATGTATAATATTTTGTGTGGAAATGTATTTTCAATTCTCTTATACATATACTTAGAATATATCACTGAGTCATACGGTAACTATGTTCAACATTCTGAAGAACTGCCAAACTGTTTCCCAAAGTGGCTATACAATTTCTGTAGCTATTATTTCTTCAATATTGCATTTCCCCTAATCTACCCATTCTTTTCTTATCAGAGATAAGGTGGAGTTTTTGATTCTATCCTCCATGTCTCTTTACTTCTCTTTAAAATTTCCCATTTTTTTTTGGCTCTTGGTGTGTCATTCCTCAGATCTATGTTTCAGTTCATTAATTTTTTTCCAGCTGTGCTTAATCTTCTATTCAACCCATTCCTTGAGTTTTAACTTTTTTTTTTTTAATTTTAGAGAAAGAGAGAGAGTGTGAGTGGAGGAGAGGGGCAGAGGGAGAGAGAGAATCTTTTTTTTTAAATATAATTTATTGGGGGGCGCCTGGGTGGCGCAGTCGGTTAAGCGTCTGACTTCAGCCAGGTCACGATCTCCCGGTCCGTGAGTTCGAGCCCTGCGTCAGGCTCTGGGCTGATGGCTCGGAGCCTGGAGCCTGTTTCCGATTCTGTGTCTCCCTCTCTCTCTGCCCCTCCCCCATTCATGCTCTGTCTCTCTCTGTCCCAAAAATAAATAAAAAACGTTGAAAAAAAATTAAAAAATATATATACAATTTATTGGGGCACCAGGGTGGCTCAGTTGGTTAAGCAACTGACTTTGGCTCAGGTCATGATCTCATGGTTGGTGAGTTCGAGCACCACGCTGGGCTCTGTGCTGACAGCTCAGAGCCTGCAGCCTGCTTCAGATTCTGTGTCTCCCCCTCTCTCTACCCCTCCCCTGCTCACGCTCTGTGTCTGTCTCTCAATAAGTAAACATTAAAAAAAATTAAATATAATTTATTGTCAAATTGGCTTTCATACAACACCCAGTGCTTATCCCAACAAGTGCCCTACTCAATGCCCATCACCCACTTTCCCCTTTCCCCCACCCACCCATCAACCCTCAGTTTGTTCTCTGTATTTATGGGTCGAGAGAGAGAGAATCTTAAACTGAGAGTGGAGCCTGACACAGGGCTCAATTCCATGACCCTGGAATCATGACCTGAGCTGAAATCAAGAGTTGGATTCTCAACTGACTGAGCCACCCAGGTGCCCCTTAATTTTTTTTTTTTTTATAATTTCTACACCCAACATGGGGCTGGAATTCATGACCTGAAGGTCAAGAGTTATATATTCACCACTCTGGGAAACAGTATGGAGGTTCCTCAAAAAATTAAAAGTAGAGGGGCGCCTGGGTGGCTCAGTCGGTTAAGCGGCCGACTTCGGCTCAGGTCATGATCTCGCGGTCTGTGAGTTCGAGCCCTGCGTCGGGCTCTGTGTTGACAGCTCAGAGCCTGGAGCCTGTTTCAGAGTCTGTGTCTCCCTCTCTCTGACCCTCCCCCGTTCATGCTCTGTCTCTCTCTGTCTCAAAAATAAATAAACATTAAAAAAAAAAATTAAAAGTAGAACTACCCTACGACTCAGCAATTGCACTACTAGGTATTTATCCAAGGGATACAGGTGTGCTGTTTTGAAGGGACACATGCACCCCAATGTTTATGGCAGCACTATCAACAATAGCCAAAATATGGAAAGAGCCCAAATGTCAATCGATGGATGAATGGATAAAGAAGATGTATATATGCAGTGGAGTATTACTTGGCAATCGAAAAGAATGAAGTCTTGCCATTTGCAACTATGTGGATGGAACTGGAGTGTATTATGCTAAGTGAAATTAGTCAGAGAAAGACAAATATCATACGAGTTCACTCATATGAGGACTTTAAGAGACAAAACAGATGAACATAAGGGAAGCGAAGCAAAAATAATATAAACACAGGGACGGGGACAAAACATAAGAGACTCTCAAATATGGAGAACAAACAGAGGGTTACTGGAGGGGTTGTGGGAGGGGGATGGGCTAAATAGGTAAGGGGCATTAAGGAATCTACTCCTGAAATCACTGTTGCACTATATGCTAACTAATTTAGATGTAAATTAAAAAAGAAAATTAAAAAAAAGAAAAGAGTTATATGCTCTACCAACTGAGCCAGCCAGGCACCCAGAGTTTTAAATTTCAAGAGTTTAACTTTTTTTTCTTTTTTCTTTTTGGGAAGACAGAGAGAGAGAGACAGAGACAGAGACACAGAGAGACACAGAGAGAGAGAGAGACAGTACATGCTTGAGCTTGTGATCTGGGGACAGGGTAGAGGGAAGAGGAAGGTAGAGGGAGAGGGAGAAAGAGAGAAAGTCTTAAGCAGGCTCCATACCCTGCACAGAGCCTGATGAAGGGCTTGATCTCACGACCGTGAGCTCATGACCTGAGCTGAAATCAAGAGTCAGATGCTTAACTGACTAAGCCACTCAGGTGCCCCTCAAGAGTTTAATATTTTACTGCTGAAAGTGCTGAATTTTTAAAAATTTTATATTATCTTTTTCTCCATAATCAATTTATTTGTATCATAGTACCCCCCCCTTTTTATGGCTTCATTCCTTTCTCAGTATTGCTTTGCAGAGTGTTCTTTTATTTAAAGCTCTTACACACAGACTCTTGATCATTGTGGATTGTTTCCTCATATGTTTTGTTGTGAAATTATCTTTATTGAGGCTTTTTAACTTTTGCTTCCACCAGTTGTTTCAGAGAGTTCACCAACCATAGCTTGTTGTGTTAACTTCTCAATTTGAGGCCTCCTAAACCATGCGTATTATATTCACTTTAGCCCCAAATTTATGGGTGGCACAGGCTTGAGGTTGTGAATTTGGGGGAAGTTTTTTCCCCCCTCCAACTTAAATCCCAAAAGAGACAGATAAGTTTCTTTGTCATCTTGTCCTGGTAAACATGTTTCTTTTTTAGTTTATCTCTTCTCAGAAAGAGTAGACATTTGGGAGTCTTGGCTTTATCCAAGGATTCTTAGTTCCTCATACACACCCAAAGCCTTATGGTTTTTTATGTGAATATTAAAACTTAAGTCTTTAGGTTACTGGGACCAATTCTTCCTCAAGCCAATTGAGGATCCATTCTACCTTATGGTTCAGTGATCTTTTCATTTTTGGCACTTAGGATTGACTGATTTCCTTTCTTCCTGCTTTTTTTCTTAGTCATACTTTTATTTATTTTTATGTTTTTTAAAGATTTATTTATTTATTTATTTTACGTAATCTCTACACCCAGCGTGGGGCTCAAACTCACAACCCTGAGATCAAGAGTTGCGTGTTCTTCCTCACTTATACTTTTATTTGTTTATTTTTCTTTGTCATATGTTAAAAAAAAATTTTTTTTTTAACATTTATTTACTGTTGAGAGGCAGAGAGAAACAGAGCATGAGCATGGGAGGGGCAGAAAGAGAGGGAGACACAGAATCCGAAGCAGGCTGCAGGCTCTGAGCTGTCACACAGAGCCTGACGCGGGGCTCAAACTCACTAACGGTGAGATCATGCCCTGAGCCGAAGTCAGACGCTTAACCGACTGAGCCACCCAGGTGCCTCTGTCATATGTTTAAAATAATGTTTATTTTATTTCTTCCAGCATTTCTAGGTCTGTAGTGGGCATTTTGTTTTTGTTATCTTAGACCATTGTATTGTCAAAAGTCCCAGTTTCCTTGCCAGTAATAGAGGAAAGTAATTTATTTACCTCATACAATTTTTAGGATTAATTGAGAAAATGTAATAAAAGTACTTAGCATAGTACCTGATACGTAAGTGCTCAATAAATGTTAGTTATAATAATATTTTTTTTTAAGTAAGCTCTATGTTCAGTGTTGGGGCTTGAACTCACTACCCCCAGAACAAGATTTGCATGCTGTACTGACTGAGCCAGCCAGCCACTCCAGTAACAATTAATAATTAATTCTGATTGACAAGCTCTAGATAAGAATCCAAATCTGCATAAAGAAAATTACTAAAATGAATTTAAAAATTAATATTTTGGCCTCCTTTTAGAATGTAATATTGGCCCATCTAAAACTTAGCTCCTTTTTTGATAAAATGTGAAGATATACAAAATTTACCATTTGAGTATCTACTATCTTGTATTTTACATCTTTGAGTGTCTTATGTTACTTTGATCCTACTCTGCTTAGAATGTGGGTGGGCATGGAACAGTATTTACAGATATTTGATGCCCAATTCAATTGAAATGTGCCTTTTTTTCATTTTACAGATAAATTTCAATTCAATTCTTTATAATGTACATAAAATTAGATAACTTGAAATTCATTTTATTAAGAAAAAATCAATCTCTCAGTCTTGTTCTAAAATATTTATTTACCAGCAGACATGAACTTTGAAAAACATTGCATGGATTATTAGCAGGCTATCTGGTTCTATTATTTCCACTTAGGAATATAATTCATTTAAACAAAGGCATATCTGATTAAAATGCTGTGTAGAAGTGATCTCTTTTATGTTCTCAAAAAAGTGGCATAATGGAGGTAAAAAATAGTATTTTTGATCTCAGTTTTTATGTGAAATTGAAGGTGCTGCCATTCTTTTTGCTTCCTCTTTGTAACAGACATTGTGTTTGTGATTCAGTCTGTGTGTGTGTGTGTGTGTGTGTGTGTGTGTGTGTAGTCCCACTTTTGTTAATGTGTCTTCATTTCTCCGTGAAATGAAAGCTGACCTAGAACCATGGTCATTCCTGTGTCAAAGTTGCAACAACTGTGGTCACTGAGCAATTACTATGGCAATCTGACTGGTCCTAAAGGGATAGTTGTGTTAGACCAAGATCTAAAATAATCTGTAGAAGGGGAATGAACTGAGCTGTACGAGCTGAGTGAACTGTAATACAGTTTGATCTTGTGTCACTGTTTAACCTGAACAACCAAATTTATAAACAAATAACTTATTCTTCAGAAGGATTAAAATCCTAGAAATCCTTTAAATGCTGTTTTTTTACGTAACTGCTTTTTCTTGACAATTTTATTTTAATACTGAAATATTGGTAGAACTCTAAGAAATGACATAGATGACTATGTGGTTTCTATGTTCAAATAAAGGGCTATTTTCCTTTTTTTAGAAACATCAACAATTTTTTGAACTGGTATGTAAAAAATGTTATTGGCTTTCTTTTTAAAAAAATGATCCTAAAATATTTATGAGGTGTGTAACTGATACAGATTATTAATATATAGCAGAAAATTTGAAAAAGTGATAAGATATGTAGCAGTAGGACATGTATTTTTGTTCCTTTTTTTCTAGAGGGGTAATAGATTTGTAATGATCCATCTACTTCCTCTCCTTCAGTCACATCTATAGTTCAGTTGTGAGATTTTTGTCTGCAGTTGAAATTACTCAGCTGGAAGTAAATGAATTTCCTGCCCTTTTCAAAACTTTTTGGTTATTTCTTTATCTCCATTTTTAAATTAATACACCAAACACTTGTTTTATACCAGGCACTGTGGTAGGTGGTAGGGGTACCTTATTGAACAAGACAATACGGGCTTCCTTGATGAGTTTCTAGTTCTGGACAACTTTTTCCTTCTCTTTTCTTTCATTCTTGTATTTTCCTACTGTTTTCTTTCTGTACTCTTTCTCTTCCTTACCTTTATTTCTTTCCCTCATTTTCTTGCTTTTCTTTCTTTCTTTATCAGGAAATTGCTAAAGGGCTTTTCGTTTTTGTTCAAGCTTGTCTAGGCTCAATAGATGAAACTCCTTTCTTTGCACTATAGTCTTTTCCCGTGGGAATTCAGGGACATTCATAACTTTTGGCCTGACTTAGCTGTGTCTGTATCTCCTCTGAGGAAAATTGGTTGCCAGCTGATGAGAGTATCATTTCCTCTACTGCCATGGAATCATACTCCTCTGCCTTTCATCATGCTGCCAAACTTTGTGAAGAGTGAATCCTTTGGGGAAAGACATCTTCCTGTCTCTGTCTACAAGCAATCATTTTTTGTTAAAACCATTTTTAAAAAATTGGTTTTTATATCTATGTACCTAAATTTATCTCCAATTTGGTTCCATTGGTCGCAGAATAGTTTTACCTTGCTGGCTGAGTATTTTCATTTCTGCTGAACTTTCCTCAGTGATGATTACAGGGTATTTTCCAGCAGTATTTTTGGGAAAGAGGGGTGGTGATAGACAAAAGCCTAATATAAATTCAGATATGGCCATTGTCCTATTGCTTTCTGACACAATGTAGTAAGAAATCAATGTAATCAGAGTCACAAATGACAGTAGATAAGGATAAGCAAGCTGGGTTTATCTGAAAGCACAGATGAATTAGAATTATGGGATTAAAATTGTCTTAGAGGAGTTCTTTTGATCCTTTTGGCTCTTTAAAGTTGAAAAGTAGAGGGGCACCTGGGTGGCTCAGTTGGTTAAGACTTCAACTCTTGGTATCGGCTCAGGTCATGATCTCACAGTTCTTGAGTTCGAGCCCTGCGTCAGGCTTTGTGCTGACAGCTCAGAGCCCGGAGCCTGCTTTGGATTCTGTCTCTCTCTCTCTCTCTGCCCCTCCTCTGCTCACACTCTGTCACTCTCTCTCTCAATAAATAAATAAATGTTTAAAAAATTAAAAAAAAATTTTAAGTTGAAGAGCAGAAATGTGATATGTTAGAAATCATACAGTCAATTAATGAGAGCTGGGGCTAGAACTCATATCTCAATTCCCATTTTTCTTTCTTTTTTTTTAGATTAGATTAGATTTAATTTGATTTTTTGAGAGAGAGAGAGAGAGGCAGAGGGAGAGGGAGAGAGAGAATCTTAAGTAGGCTCCATGCTGTGCATGGATCATGTTAGATCATGACTTGGGCTGAAATCAAGAGTCGGACGCTTAACTGACTGAGCCACCCAGGTGCCCCTTAAAGATTTATTTTATTTTATTTTATTTTATTTTATTTTATTTTAAATGTTTATTTTTGAGAGAGAGGGGTTGATGGGGCAGAGAGAGAGAGGGAGACAGAGGATCCGAGGCAGGTTCTGCACTGACAGGAGAAAGCCCGATGTGGTACTCAAACTTATGAATCATGAAATCACGACCTGAACAGAAGTCGGGTGCTTAACCAACTCAGCCACCCAGGTGCCTCTAATGATTTTAATTTTAAGTAATCTCCACACCCAACATGGAGCTCGGACATACAACACCAAGATCAAGAGTCGCATGCTCTACCAACTGAGCCAGTCAGGTGCCCCTCAATTCCCATTTTTCTTTTCACCTGGCAGGATATAGGAAGTAGGATATAGGGAAAATTACCTTTTGGTGGCGAGTTATCATTTAATGGAAAAGTATTTGTCAAACCCACTGGGATTCAGACTTTCATACTGTTCAGCTGAGAATCAGAGAATCTAGTTGCATATGATCCTGCACAGCCACCTGAGATGCTGAAAAGAACTAGTATAATAAAATGCCCCCTATGAATATTCAGTCTGTGTCTTTTAGCTCCTGTATCCATAGATGTGGGTGTATTTTATGTCTTGGCTATTGATGTTGTTTATTGCTTAGGAGAAATATGATTTTTCCCTAACCCCAAGTGTTGCAGTTATAGGTAAAGTTGGAGAAGATAAATTTGCTTTTGGTCATTTCAGGGAATAAGTGATACAAAGAAGAGTTCTGGATATAAAAACCATAGGAACAAGGAGTCAGAACTCCAAGTTCATCTACTTAATTAATTGTTATTTGAGGTGGCTTAGTACACTTGAATCTCAGTTCTGGAAGTCATTTTGACTGTGGCTTTCCACCCCCTAATCAACTAAGAATCATTTCTTCTCTGCTCCATTGATGTGGATATTAATTTTTATTGGTGTGGTAGCCAGGCTCCAAGATGGCCCCCAATGATCTCTTGCCTACTGGTAATCACGGCCTTGTATAGTCCCCTCCCAACATTGTATCAGCATTGGTCTGTGTGACCAATAGAATATGATAGAAATAATGATATGTCACTTCTGAGGTTACCTCATGGAAGACATTGTGGCTTCCTTCTGCCTTGTACTGTCTTCATTCCTTCACTCTGGGGGAGACAGGTGCCAGCTCATGAGGACACTCATATAGCTCTGTGAAAGGTCCACATGGCAAGGAACTGAGACCTTCTACTCAACAGCTGGTGAGGAAAACCAGCTTTCTGCTAATAGCCATGTGAGTGAGCCATCTTGGGAGTGGATCCTCTAACTCTGGTCAAAGTTTCAGATAACTTCAGTACTAGCTGATTGTTGGAGTGCATGAGAGATCCTGCACCAGAGCCGCTTAGCTTAGTCATACTCAGATTCCTGACCCCCCAAACTGTGTAAATAATAAATGCTTGCTATTTTAAGTTGTTTTATTTTAGGGATCATATGTTACACAGCAGTAGATAGCTAATACAATTCACAAGACAAAAGTTGAACATTCTCAATTTAAAAGCAATTATAATAACAATAAATATAGATGTTTGACCCTTAGAAATAAATGCAGTGTCTATACTTGGCCTGTATCAGTATTTTCATTTTATTAAACTGGTAACAGGAATAGAAAAGTCAAATGATTTATATTGGAGGGAGTGGTGGTAGCTAAAAATTGAAACATACTTTAAAAAATTTTTTCTACTTCTCTTTGAACTATGGTTCTATTTTTTTCTAATTTTTTTAAAGTTTATTTATTGATTTTGAGAAAGACAGTGAGCTAGTATGGGTGGAGGAGGGGCAGAGAGAGAGAGAGAGGGAATCCCTAGCAGGCTCAGCCTTGTTAGGGCAGAACATGATTCTGGGCTCAATCTCATGAACTGTGAGATCATGCATGATGTGAGCTGAAATCAAGTCAGATACTTAACTGACTGAGCCACCTAGGCACCCTGAACTATGGTTCTTTTAAATATATATACATTTTAAATATATATATATTTAAAAAATATATATATATGGTTCTTATATATATATATATACACACACACATATTATCAATTCAGCAAACATTTGTCAAGAACACCACTGCTGGTCAGGAGATACAAAAATAAATAAGATATCTGTGCTTATGAATAGCTTATAGGTTAGTGGTGGGGAATATAATGCAATAGTGCGGAAGAGTTCTGATACAGGAATCACAGGGAACAGGTAGATTTGGAGGAGTGCACTTAACCCAGCTTGGGAGTTCAGGGAAGACAAAGACTTTCTCAAAGGGGAACAGCTATTTTTTGTAGCATTTTGAATCTGTCTTGGCTGTTTTCTAGACACCTGGGCGGTGTAGTAACAAGATTGTATGCTGCCTGCCCATTAACTTTCACATATGGGTAAGGTGCTCTCTGTTTTTCTACGGAGACCATTATTCATTGATATATTATTCAAACTTTTTTTTTTTAAAGGACTTCCTTTTTCTTTCAACCAGACTAAATGGAACAGGATAGAGACATTAAGAAAAAGAAACCTTAAAATGCAAAACAAAACCCAGTAAAGAGAAGTGTTGTAAATATGAATTAGATTGAAACATACAATGTCAACCTGTATTCTTAGAAAACATACAGGGTGTAGGATTCTTTAAAAAAATTTTGTTAAACAAATCTTCTTAGCTATTTGTCATACATATTTTTAGCCACCAGTCAGTAAGAAATTTGTGTCAAAGTCCTGATTTGGCTTTAAAGGAAAGATTGCACCTGTGGATCAATTTGGTGGAATCTGGAACTTCTGTCAGTATGAGCAAGCAAATTTCAGACATTAGAGAGCCAAAGGAACTTCCAACATTGTTTCATGAATGAGGCAGTATGAATGAACAGGCCTTTCATATCTTCATTTTGAACTCTGCCTGCAAACCACAAGTCAGCGGGCTCTTCGAACCAGAGAGGCTGCACAGTGCCTGGAGGCGCTTGCTGCTGGTGCTGTGGGATAGATGGGGTAAAAGAAGAAGGGAAGAGGGGGGCAAAAGATAAAATGAAGGAGAGTAGAAGAAGTGAAGAGGGAGAGAAAAAAAGGAGAAGGAAAAAGAAGAATTAAAAACTATGGTTTGTTGTGCACTGCTAGCCACTGTACTAAGTACTTTGCAGAACTGATCTCAGTCCTCACAACAGCCCTATCAGGTAGTTACTGGTAGTACGTACCTGTTTCACTGATTAGGATATTAAGGCCAAAAGATGGTCATTTGCAAGAGTCATACCAGTAAGTAAGTAGTAAGTAGCATAGCTGTGATTTCAACTCGGGTCTGTCTGACTCCCAAATCTAGCACTCCTAACCATAATGCTGGGAAGGAAATAATATTCATCTACTGTGGTGTGAGAGACGGTCACCTGGACTGCTCCATGGCTGGCTTTGGGATTTTTTTTTTTTTTTAAGTTTGTAGACAAGTCTTTAACAGAATGGAGATCCCTTAATTGGATTTGCCTGTTATCCAATATTGCACACCACATCGCATGCTGTGCTTCAGTTCCCTACATGAATCAGTTAGAATCTTCCCATTTAGTCTAATGAACCCTAATTTCAGACAAAGGTAACTGTCACCTTTTGTTTCATCCTGTGCTTTTATTTTTCAAATACCAGAGCCGACCTCTGAACTCAATCTGCACTTGCCTATTGATGCATAAATATCTATAATATCACAGTAAATTAAATTCTATTTTAAAGGGTTTCTATTTAACAATCTGTCAGAACTTTCACAGTATTTGATTTCTGGTCTCCTTCGTCCAGTGACAGGTTTATCTCAATATGGCTTGATTAATGAAACCTTTTATTTGGTGTAAGCACACCTATTATTACCATAATCTCTTAATGCTTGCTTAGGCAACATTGAGGTCTGGTGGCAGGGACTCTCAAAACTTCTAGCTTCTTTAGCTCCACCAGAACATTGGGTGAGATTAACGGGCCGGAAGACTGATGCCCTCCTAATGGGGAGTATGGTAATGTTAGTGTCAGCTAAATGATATAGCACTCTGGCTCAGAGGCTTGGCCAAACTCCCTTTTAACCTCTAGGGTTTAAGAAATGTTTCGGACTTAGTGCCAACAAATCCGCCTTCCTCTCCGTTGCTACCTTGTCCTTGCATGTCAGTCATTGGGGGGCGTGGCTGACAGCTCCCTTGGTGGCCGGGAAATTGCAATGTGCACTGTGTAGCTGAAAACTGGGATGAAGTCTAAAATAAAAGAATATATTGAAAAAGAGTGTCTTAATGAAGCCAAGGGGCCAGGCACTAATAGCTCTTAAGAAATAGAAATGACTTTATGATGGATATTCCACAAGCAACCTTTACAGAAAAGAAGAGTGAAACTGAATTATGTTTTGTTCCTGACAAGTATTTACCTCGGAGAGAAGCTGCCATTACTGCCAGATTACCTCCTTCGCATCCTACATGCTTCCAAAGCTCTGGGAAAAAAATATTTTGGATTTCACCTAGACTAAATGCTCTCACTCTGTTTTACTTGGCTATTAAATATTTAGTAACGTTAAAAGTGAGACATTGAAAATAAAATGTGAAATTTGTTTGTGCTGCAGAAATTGTCTTCTCTGCAGGTTTTTTCCTTTCTAATATTTTCTACACTGGTAAAATGATAGGCTTCTGCCATATATTATACTGTGCCTTTATTTGTACCCTGTCGCCTCTAATGCTTAAAACATCTCATACTTTTTTTTTTCTTTTTCTTTTCAGTTTGTGGTCATTGTGGTTTTAAGTGCAATAAAATCCACCTGGAGAGTTTTGCTGTTTTAACTTCCTGAGGTAGGAAAGACAACAAGGTAATATTGGTAAATATTACTCAAGGTCCTAACAATAATAAAATAAGATAAAAGAAACAAGTTTGTCTGTATTTAAAAAGAGCATTATGATTGTTAAAATTCTTTGTTCAGACATGAATAATTAGACAGAAAATAACCCCTGAAAATGATAGAAAGTAGTATTTGTTTATCTAGTGACTGTATGAACTCGATTCTTCATCTGAGTTTGCAATTTGTTATTAAAATATATATGCTTATGTAGATTTTAAAATGCAGAAGTTCTCTTTCTGGAGTTTCCGTAATGAAAAGGAAAACACTATAGAAAGTATTTCTTTTAAAGTGGTGACATGAGATTTTTATTATCAATTTAGCTTTAACTGGATTAATTGTAATATACTGCATAAATAAAGTATGGTTTAACTACTTTCAAAATTAGATAGATGTTTTAAGAATATCCATTCAATAAAATAAGGAAGCAGATAACCTGGTTCAATTTAAAATGATGCTGAAAGTCAATCAAATAATTATCAATTAACATAATTAATAATAAGGATCTTGTGTTCTGTTTGAAAACTATAGAACATTTTTCTTCATTAAAAATGTTCTTTTGCAAGAAAATATAGAAACCTTTCAATGAGATACTGGGTGGAGGATTATTATAATTCTCCAACATGTTTCTTAGTTTTTAGTTTATTTCACATCATGCTTTTTAACCTTCGACAACAAATATTGTTGTACCATGAAGACAGCAAATCCAAACAATTACATATGTAGTCCAAAGGCATACACAAGAAAATCAATATTTGACATCTTTGCAACTCCCTCTTTGCAGTAGCGTTCAATAGCTCTTATTCATTATACACTTATATCTCTTTCAGATTCGCCTTTGTCACTGGAAACCCATTTTTTTTTCTCCTTTGACTTCCACATAACTTCTTTGCCCTGTACTTTTACAGATGCCTTCTGGCTATAAATACTAATGAAATCTCTTTGCTTAATTCAATTTTGCTGGTACACTTACAGTTATGACCTAACTTTCCCACGAGAGAGACTGATTGAACATTCCACTACCTTATGGATGGGAGCAAACATTCTTACAGAACTGGACTGACAATTTCCATAATTATAGAATTCACAGCCTAATGACCTTAAAAAACAATAAAAAGATCTCTTGTTAATTCCATTTCTGTTACTGACATTCAAGATATTTCATTTTTCACGGGACAACAAATTTACTTTTTTATTTTCCAAAGAGCAGTCTATCCTTTCCCCCCAGATTAAATTTTCTGAATATTGAAGTATTCCATTGAATATTTAGCATTTCTTTGTCTTTTAAAAGTTAGAATATTTATGATCCTTAGAATGCGTTTGACTGATTTATAGCAATCAATTATAAGAGTACGTTTTCAAATAGCCCTTTTAAAAATGAAGAATAGAATAATTAAAAAGATCACAAGTCCTCCCTTGCATATAATTATTTCATTATTTCATTACAGTGCAGAAATTATTTTTGCTGACTGTGAGCAATTTTAATTGAGCGAGATCTGTGTTAATATACGATAGCAAGCAGTTCTTCCTAAGAAATAAGATCACTAATTGCCTAAATTTTTATTCAGTACAGTGAGTCTTATGAGTCACATTGCAATATAAACCTAATCACTAGGTAGAGTGGGTACAATACCTTTTCTGTAGTATAGATATCCTAAAAGCATAACCTGCCTGCTAATTTATTCTTTCAACAGGTTTATTGCCTTATTAAGCATTTGTTTTGTAGAAAAATTTTAACCTATCCAGTTATCACAAAAACTATGCTGATGAAACATTAAAATTCGGACTCAAAGTCTACTAAAGCTAGCACAAGTAAGCAAAGCTAAAACACAGCTTCTTTCATTCTTCTTAAATACCAAAATGCTCAGCACCCTAGCACATATTCTGGAAGCTTTTGGCTTTACAAATAAAGACTACTCTTCACATATGGAAATCCTGAGAGTAGCAAGATAGCCTGCTATTAAGTGAAGTTAAATTAAATGTTAACAATAACTATATTCTTGCAAAAATTTAACATTCATCATAAATGTTATAGTATCTTTGGCATATCTAAATATTTTATATGTATCTGAGATATTTTCTTCCCAATAAATATTTTACATATGTTTTTTGTTATGAAAGAATGAATGAACAAATTATAATAAAATTAATCAGAACACTATCTTAATAAAGAGACTGTTTTGATCAAACCCGAGTAAACATTTAAAAAAGTATATTTGTTTTTATGTATAGTTTAGTATTAAATATACTGTTGAAGGTTTAACTTAGACCTTAACCACAAAGTACTGTATTTGAGTGTATTCTTAGTTTATATATAATTTTTGAAAGTGGAAACAAAATATTGAAAAACTCAATGATATTTATGCGTAAATTAATTTATTCATTCAACAAATATTTAGTAAGCATTCTGTGTGCTAGATAGAATTCTAACATGCTAATACTACTTTCCCGCACCCTTCCAAAAGGAGTGCTAACATATTTGCCTTCTTTGCCTGCATTCAGGTATGTTTGCTGCTAAACGGAGAGGTTGACCAGATTCGTATTTAACCACCAATGTAGAAATCACAGAGTTGTTTACAATTCTAATTTGTAGATTCTAATATTTAATGTGTTAGCAGTGACTAAAACTTTTTGGAAATCTCTAAGAAATGAGTTACTATTGGTGGCGCAGTCGGTTAAGCGTCCGACTTCAGCCAGGTCACGATCTCGCGGTCCGTGAGTTCGAGCCCCGCGTCAGGCTCTGGGGTGATGGCTCGGAGCCTGGAGCCTGTTTCCGATTCTGTGTCTCCCTCTCTCTCTGCCCCTCCCCCGTTCATGCTCTGTCTCTCTCTGTCCCAAAAATAAATAAAAAAAAAACGTTGAAAAAAAAAATTAAAAAAAAAAAAAAAAGAAATGAGTTACTATTGAGAAGAGAACAATTTTTTTATTTGGAACTTTATCACCGGAGGCCAAGAATTATGTGTGTTATGAAGTGTCAGATAAACTGTTGGCTATAGAAAGAGGCTTTCTTCTGGTGAAGAAGTTCCAGTGGGAGGGTGATGTGATCTAGAAGAGTAAGAACTAGACTCTGCAGAGTCCTGGGTTCTGCTACTGCTTTCTGTGAACTAGCTGTAAGACTTTGGGCAAGTCTTGAAACCTTACTGGACCTTAGTTTCCAGATCTGGAAAATGTTAATGATAATCCTTACTCTGCCTCCTCATAAGAATGCTGTCACGATTAAAATAGTAGCTTCCTC
>NW_026057585.1:53781046-53788342 GCF_023721935.1 Panthera uncia
GGCAGTCCAAGAATCCCCATGAAATTTTGCAGATTTGTATGTATATGTTCATTTGTACATCTTTCTGAGCATGAGGTCTGTAGCTTTTGTCAGATTCTCAAATTGGCAAGTGACCCAAAGAAGGTTAAGAAACACTGGATTTGAGAATCTCTAACATCCTTTCTACTCTTAAATTCAAATTTCATTCTCCCTCTCTGAATAATATATATGAAAGCACTTTGAAAGACTGCTAAACAAATGCAAAGTATCATTCTCCATCTCTCTTTATGGATGTAGCCTATGTAAAAGTCATAGCCTTACTTGAAAAGGTGATATTATATTATGTTGCATGGATTATTGAATAAACATATTGCCTGGGGGAAGTCCTCAAATACAAGTTTCGGTATTGGACCCCTAGGAGAATTAGAGTGTGTCACAGAGAGAGGTTCAGAGAAAATAGA
Source organism: Panthera uncia (assembly GCF_023721935.1). Classification (NCBI taxonomy): domain Eukaryota; kingdom Metazoa; phylum Chordata; class Mammalia; order Carnivora; family Felidae; genus Panthera; species Panthera uncia. Next base: position 53,781,487 of record NW_026057585.1, read on the forward strand.
AGGAAATCTAGGTGAGAGTGCAAAAATATTTTAACATAGATTTAGTGGAGTTTAGTGGGGAAGCTCTAAACTAGTAATTAAACTAGCATGAGGCTATTGATCTAGTTCTAGTCTGGATTTTGACACCTATAGCTGTGTCTCAATTTCTTCTACTCTAAAATGATTTTACTAATTCATACTTCACAGGGTTTGGGGGAAATTAAGTTATTTAGTTAGATTAAATTACTTAGTATAGGTGAAAGTGTTTTTAGTCAACTGTACAGTGTTACACAAAAGCAAAAGTTTTCTATTCAAAGGAGGAAATTCCCACTATTCAGGATTTCCTGATTATGGAGGGGAGTCACGTTAGGGAGGGCACATTGGGTTAGACTACTCTTCACCACAGTCAAAAAAACCTGCATAAGGAGAAAGTTGTGTTGTTGGTTTTTTGTTTTTTGTTTTTTTTTAAATTTAAAACATGCTTATATTTTGGGCGCCTGGGTGGCTCAGTCGGTTAAGCGTCCAACTTCAGCTCAGGTCACGATCTCGCGGTCCACGAGTTCGAGCCCCGCGTCGGGCTCTGGGCTGATGGCTCAGAGCCTGGAGCTTGCTTCCAATTCTGTGTCTCCCTCTCTCTCTGCCCCTCCCCCGTCCATGCTGTGTCTCTCTCTGTCTCAAAAATAAATAAACGTTAAAAAAAAAATTAAAAAAAAAAACACGCTTATTTTTGAGAGAGAGCAAGAGCACAGGGGAGGTGCAGAGAGAGAGAGGGAGATAAAGGATCCAAAGTGAGCTGTACACGGACAGCAGATGTGGGGCTCAAACTCACGAACCATGAGATCATGACCTGAGCTGAAATCAGAAGTTTAACCGACTGAGCCACTCAGGTGCCCAGAACGGAATGAAAAGAACATTTGGTTCTAGAACTTGTTTGCTTTCTTACTGAGAGTATGAGTTTGTAGGTAGAGATAGAGATGGGATTTCATGAATTTTTATATTCACAGCCCTATGCAGGTAGTCAATGAAGTCAATTCCATTGAATGCCCTTGGGCTGGTTACTTTCTCTAAGCAATGTTTCCTCTATTTGTAGGGATAATAATAATTAAAAAAAAAATCCAGGCTACCATTTATTGAGTACTTTGTACCAAGTACGTTACATATGTTATTTTGTTTTAGCTTCACAGCAACCCTGTGAAATATATCCCCATTTAAAGATGAGGACTCTGGGGGCGCCTGGGTGGCGCAGTCGGTTAAGCGTCCGACTTCAGCCAGGTCACCATCTCGCGGTCCGTGAGTTCGAGCCCCGCGTCAGGCTCTGGGCTGATGGCTCGGAGCCTGGAGCCTGTTTCCGATCCTGTGTCTCCCTCTCTCTCTCTGCCCCTCCCCCGTTCATGCTCTGTCTCTCTCTGTCCCAAAAATAAATAAAAAACGTTGAAAAAAAAAAATTAAAAAAAAAAAAAAAAGATGAGGACTCTGAAGTTCACACAAGATAAGTGACTTAATACTAATAACATAACTGCCTTACAAATTTATTGGAAAGATAAAATTATGTAATGTACTTGATCATACTTTAAAAACTATTTAGGCTACATAAATGTAATGATGCTACTACTGCTTTTTGTTTTTTGATCCTTTTGTCAGTTGCTCTAGCTTCAAAGAGTTATACTTATCAGTAAACATCTCCCCATTGAATCAAGAGGGTTCTTTGACAGAAGATTTAAGGTACATTGTGTCCCAGAAATGCAGATTTGGTGATAGAAGAAAATGGTTTTTGCTAGGTTATTTTTTCTAATGTTTATTTATTTTTGACAGAGAGCAGGGGGGTGGGGTAGGAGCAGAGAGAGAGAGGGACAGAGGATCTGAAGTCCGCTATGTGCTGACAGCAGCAATCCTGATACGGGGCTAGAACTCATGAACTGTGAGATCATGACCCTGAGCCAAAGTGGGACGCTCAACCAACTAAGCCACCCAGGTGCCCCTATTCCTAGGTTATTTTTGATTGTGACACACCTATTGTGTCACCAAATAGCTGCTGCTGGGAGCTAAAAGAGAGAAGAAAGAAGCAGAACCATGAATGGTTGATGAATAAGACCCTTTGTAAATATTTTGCCTGGAGCTCCCCCCACCTCCTCACTATTCAAATAGATTAAGATCATAAAAACCAAGACATTCAGACCTAAAGCTAAGATTCAAGGTTGGAGTATCATCAATTTTAACTGGTGAGTGTAAAACTAGTAATCTTTGTGGGACCAAGGCTGTGAATTTGCTCTGAATATCTTGGTTTTGTGGAGCTGAGATTCATATTCACTATAAATATGCAACATTGAAATACTTTAAAGCTTCATAACATAACAAACACAGACTTATAATTATAGAAAGGCACTAACTACCAGCCTGTCATTAGAGGAAGGAGTGGTAAAGTCAGGTTAGAGGAAAACTGCTGATTACCAAGGAGAGTTACCTTTTATTTCTGACAACTTATTTCTTCTTGGTTTTAAAAATATCTTTTTATGAAACAATTTGATTTTGTGCAATTTTTTTCTACTTAAAAAATTTATTAGGCGACCTGGTAGAAGAATTTGATCCTTTATTGCACCTCTACACATTCACTAATAATGATGGAAGATTTTTTGGTTGTCTAGTTTATCTGAGAGAGAAATGAGACACACCATAAGAGAGGGTGGGGAATCTGGGCTCAGTGCCCAGGATTTTTCTTTGCTATTTGGATCACTGTGTTTGCTAGAATATTTAATTAATCCCACTCTTGGAGTAATGCTTATTGCTGATGGCCATTGCTGAACTGAAATATTAAACCATATGTAATATATCTCCAATAAAATTTAGATTTAAAAGCCCTAAATGATGTATGTATTTGACAGTCCTTAATGAAAACTGACTAAAGGAATTTCAGAGAATGGATAGGCTTAACAGTAACTTCTTTTCATTCATGTGGAAGCAAGTTCAGGATTATAAAATTAAACATAGGGAATTAGCGCAATATTTGGAGTAGGGTTGTACCAATTCTTGAATATATAGGTTGTTGTTGTTGTTTAAGTTTTGGCTCTTCTCCTATATCTCTGGTGAAGGCCTTTCCTGGAGTTCTTTAAGTCCAGTTCTTTTTGGAGTACATTTTAGCCATAGTTAGACCATCAGGGGATTCTCTGATAATTCTCTTTTGAGTAATTCAATACATGGCATGATTTTCTCTTATTATTGAACCGATGCCTCAGCAAAGGGTTAGAGGAATTCTGCTGTTTGTAGCAAAAATCTTGTGCCAAGAGCATTAACCTTGAAGTTCTATACACTTTGCAGGTCAGGCAATTACCACAGTTATCCTATTTACTTATTTAAGGATGTGGCAAGAAGAGCTTCCAAAAAATGGACTGATAAATGTGAGTGGAGGGGAAAAAATCAATTTCTTTTTTTGAAAGGATAGATCCAGAATTGTAATGATGGAAAGAATTCTAAGATTCAGTTAAAATGTCTCTTGAACAGGTCAGGACAAATAGCCTGACGTATTGGAGTATGCCTGTGCAGTCAAGAGGGATAGAATGCTTGAAATGAGACAGTACTTAAGAATTTGATCAAATCCATTGGTCTTCAAACTTTGTGAAGGCTTGAGTTCCTTTATTCAAACAAAATCTCATATACTTAATATGTAAAACAGGTTTAAGGGGAGCTGTTCTCCTTGAAGCTGAAGAGGTCGCACCTGTTCATATGCTTTGCCTTCTTCCTTCCTTCTGAACTTTGAAAATCAGTCATCTAATCCAACTCTCTCATTTGACAAATATGAACATTCATTTCCAAGAGGAGTGAAGTGATTTGTCCAAGGCTGTATAATAAAAAAGTGTCAGGGTTGATTCTCAGACCAGTGCTCTGCTCTATTATGTAACTTTGTACTTGAGACACTCTGCTTCTTGCTTGGAACTTGGGGAAGAGAGCAATTAGGGAATACTAGATAAAATACTAGGGAATACTAGGGAAAAGTAATATGATTGTGAAGACAAGTGAATAACATGGGTCACAAATACTATTCTCTGAGCCTAGAACTCAAACATCCGTAGGACAGCTATTTGTTGATCGTCTGTTATGTACAAGGAATGGCTTGAGGCTACAAGGAAGTGCAAGATTCCACAATAAAAGAAGAAATAATGTCTTTACTATTCTTTGCCTTGTATTTTCTCCTTAAAAATGCGAACAAAGTGATGGGATGCCTGGGTGGCTCAGTCAGTTAAGCCTCAGACTTAGGTCATGATCTCGCGGTTCGTGAGATCCGCATCTGGCTCTCTGGTGTCAGTGCAGAGACCACTTTAGATCCTCTGTCCCTCTGTCTCTCTCTGCTCCTCCCCTGCTTGTGTTCTCTTTCTCTCTCTCAAAAAATAAATAAACATTAAAAAAAAAATAAGAATGTGAACAAAGTGATAATTTAGAGAATACATATCAGATATTCACCACATAGGCATAGACTGTGGAGACAGACCGCATGGTTTGGAAGTCTGTCCCCGACACTTACCTTGGGCAAATTACTTAACTTCTCAGTACTTCAGTTTTCTCATCTGTGAAGTAGGAATAATAAATTACCTGCATCATAGAATTGTGAGGGTGAAATATGTACTTACATATAACTTAGAAAGTACCTGGCACCTAGTAAATACTAGGTGAATCTTAGTTATGATTATCATATCTTGTGTCACTCAGAACGACAATTTAAGGGTCTCCTCTCAGTCAGTGTTTTGGTTTTGTACTTCTTTTGCACATTATTAAAGAAATAATATGGAAATTATATTCTGAATATCTAAGTTACCAAAGCATTATCAATTCAATTTGGTAATCTTCATTTCTTATTTTATGCAGTGGTGTGTTTAATGCTATGTACTTGTCTTAGTAATTTTGGGCTACTATAACAAAGTACCATAGACAGGGTGGCCTGTAAACAACAGAAATTTATTTCTCACAGTCTGGAGGTTGGAAGTCCAAGATTAGAGTTCTGGCATAAATCCTTGCGAGGGCCCTCTTCTGGGTTGCAGACTGCCAGCTTCTCATTGTACCTGACATGGAGGAAAGAGCAGAGAGATGGAACAAGTTCTTGTGTTTATTCTTCTAAGGGTGCTAATCCTACTCATGAGGACTTTACTCTCATGACCCAGTTACCTCTCGAAGGCCCCTCCTCCTAATACAATCACATTGGGGGTTTAGGATTTCAGTGTATGAATTTTGGGGGAACACAATCATTCCATTTATAATAATGCTTTAAGTTTAATGATAGTTCTTATACTATATATACTACATGCAGTATGATATACTTCACTTATTCATGACTCCTAAGATGCTTTGTACATCTTAAAAGGGAATCTTGATAATTAGAAATATATGGCACTTGCCAGTGATAACCTTGTACATTACTTATTCTTTTCAATACATATGCTGTCTTCTCAAATAAAAAGTAATACTGTGGGCATGGACAAGGTCATATGTTTCTCTTCATGTTTCTAGAGTGTAGCCTTGTTCCTTGCACATAGAAGGCAATCAACAGATGTTTGCTATGTCATGAGTTCTGCTGTTAATGACATCTCTTCTCAATTTTAGTTTTTCTTTTTTGTAATTTTAAACTGTCAGACTAATTATAATATCTTTTATACTAATTTTTCTTTGTTCCACTGGATCTGAGGTTCATAAATTTGTTGAACCATGAATAAAAGCAAAAAGCTAGCACATGTAGGTAAGAGCCATATGCATTGCTTTAATGAATAGTCATAGTGACATATGGAGGAGGACTGCCCGATTAATTATTGGATTTGATGGAGTTGCTGCCTGCCTGAATGAGTTAGTCCAGGGGCCAATTTATAGTGGCAAAATTCTGTGATGGGCTGGTCTGACCGATAAACAAAGTAAATAAATGAACCAAGTTGACTCAGTAGCCCAGATAATTTGCTAGATTAGCATGAAAATATTATATTGCTTCTTAACAAGAAGATTTGCCTACATTTTGGAATTATGTAGAATTTCATGGTGAGATCCCATTTACATGTGTTTTCAATAACTTAAAAATTTTTTAATGTTTATTTATTTTTGAGACAGAAAGAGACAGATCATGAGCAGGGAAGGGGCAGAGAGAGAAGGAGACACAGAATCCGAAACAGGCTCTAGGCTCTGAGCTGTCAACACAGAGCCCAACGCAGGGCTCGAACTCACAAACCATGAGGTTGTGACCTGAGCCGAAGTCAGACACTTAGGTCTGAACCACTCAGGTGCCCCGTGTTTTCAGTAATTTAATAAATTTCTTCAACACATATAAACAGAATGTTTTAGTTCTTTAGAACCAATGGTGTGAATTGTCAGTCATGTTAATAGTCAAATAAACAGGTGTTTTTTAGACTTTTTTTTGACTTTTTAAAGTAGTGAAAACCATGAGTACTAGGGAAAACAAATTAAAATTCCACAGGATATAAATTGAAAAGTGTTTTCTTCCTGCCACTGCTAACTCCCTTGTACTTCTTTCCCAACAATAAACAGTGTTACACATTAGAAAAATACTCTTCCATGAGGGTTGATGGGGGGTGGGAGGGAAGGGAGGGTGGGTGATGGGTATTGAAGAAGGCATCTTTTGGGATGAGCACTGGGTGTTGTATGGAAACAAACTTGACAATAAATTTCATATATTAAAAAAAATACTCTTCCAGGGGCTCCTGGCTGGCTTAGTCAGTTAAGCATCGGACTCTTGATTTTGGCTCAGGTCATGATCTCACGGTTCATGAATTCAGCCCCAAGTTGGGCTCTGTGTTGAGCATGGAGCCTGCTTGGAATACTCTCTCTCCTCTCCCCTGCTTGCTCTCTGTATCTTTCTCAAAAAAAAAAAAAAAAAAAAAAAAAAAAAAAA